>NC_084994.1:48388763-48543763 GCF_963854185.1 Sardina pilchardus
TCTTTTCCTCACTCTCCCTCTGTCTCTCTCTTTCACGAGGTTTTGGCCAAGGCTGAGAGAGCTCGAGCTGTGTGCCAACTGTATTCATTCTGGAGCAGCTCTCTCTCTTGGCCCCGTGCGAAAGGAGCTCAAATTACCTCCCCCTTGTTTGTAAACGCAGCTGCCAGAGAGAAATAATCGGCCGGCGATTGTCCCAAAATGCCAGGGGCCAGTCTAGCGTGACCGGGAATGGGGGCCTTGGTTGGGAATGGGGGTTTGTTGGCGCTGACTATTATCAAGTCTCACCTTATAAATAGACTAAATCACACAGCGGGGGGGCAGACGAACCACTTGAGACTCTCAGACAGAGTACAAGCCATAGGTCAATCTAACCCCATAGCAAAATCACCGGCTATTTATAGCCATGCACATACGACTACGGTTGGGCAATGCATATTATGTTCAGCGAATTAGATCAGTTTTCAAACAACACAGATCAGTATTGATCAGAATATGAATGTATGTAAATCATATCAATGAAATGTTTCTGTTTGTTCATCTTTGTCATGGACATCTGTGTGTTGGACAGAGAAGGGAGACTTCATCGCTCTGGACCTGGGCGGCTCCAACTTCCGCATCCCTGCGCGTGAAGGTGTCCCACGAGAAGAAGCAGAACGTGCAGATGGAGAGCGAGGTCTACGAGACCCCGGAACACATCATCCACGGGAGCGGAACGCAGGTACGGAGCGCCACGCCGGGACAGAGCGCACGAGCGTCCAGTAGATGTTGTTGTTGAAGTCCACACACCTGCCATGTGACATGTGACCTATCAGGAAGTATGTTGCAAGAGCAAGTGGTTACTGGCCACCTGCCGACAGCATAGTGGTGTTTACGCACCTGCCTTATACTGGTACTGTGTACCCTCCCCTGCATCCTGTGGGGATCCACATGATAGTGCACACTATTGCTGTAATGTTATTGTAATGAAATGCTGTTGCCAAATAAAGGCATGCCCCATGAATTCAATTAACATTGGACATAAAACAATCGCTCAAGGACATTGTCTGTGATATTATTTAGATTTAGATTATTTCGATATGATTTGAAGAGTGTCTATATTCAAAATAGATTCAACAGTGAGACACTGTCGAAAATAGAACAGAGTTGTGGTAAAGTAGAAATCTATACAAATGCAACAATAAGTACCTTTCATTGGTTAGGGGAGATTGTTCCGAAATTAAAAGTGTGTTGTACAGGAAGAGCTCATCGGTGTGTTTGTTTGTGTAGCTGTTTGACCACGTGGCCGAGTGCCTTGGGGACTTCATGGAGAAGAAGAAGATCAAGGACAAGAAGCTGCCCGTGGGGTTCACCTTCTCCTTCCCCTGCCAGCAGACCAAACTGGACGAGGTGGGCAGACCCGCCAGGGCCATTTAGTCAGCACCGCATCTGCAGAACAAATCACTGCGCCTCACTGTGGTGCTGGGTTAGAGAGTCGGGAAGGCTCTTGCTGAAATCTGTGTGAGTTTGCTGACCCGTGGTACGTGTGTGTGTGTGTGTGTGCGTGTGTGTGTGTGTGTGTGTGTGTGTGTGGTGGTTGCAGGCAGTGTTGGTGACATGGACGAAACGCTTCAAAGTCAGTGGAGTGGAGGGCATGGATGTGGTCAAGCTTCTGAACAAAGCCATCAAAAAACGTGGGGTAAGTGTCTGGGCCCTGGGGGTACACTGTGTGTGTGTGTGTGTGTGTGTGTGTGTGTGTGTGGGCATTTAATTATTTTACTTATTACCTAGCAGATGAAACTTGATTCGTCATCAGTTGTTATGTAATCATGCTGTAGGGGGACTATCTCAGATTCAGAGTATTATGCGACATTGTCGAGGTCACTAAAGTGAATGTCTCCGCAGGACTATGACGCGGACATCATGGCGGTGGTCAATGACACTGTGGGGACCATGATGACCTGCGGCTTTGATGATCAGCGCTGTGAAGTCGGCATCATCATAGGTCAGTCACTTCCTGTTGGATGAAGACTACAAATCCCAGTGCACAGTGCACTCATCCTGTGTCAGATCTGCACAGTACTGTGCACCATGGAGAAACCTGAGCATTCTAATGAGAGTGCTGTGTTGTGCATCTGTTGCCTTTTATGGGACCCTTGGGATGCATTGACATACACGGATGAGGAGAGGATGTATGTTATGATAAGTAACATTACACAAGAACATTGTGTAACATATGTTTGTAAGTCATGTTGTTTTCATCTCTTGAAATTATATGTATATTAATGTAAATATCTTATATGCATGTCGACATATGTGATACATGTCAGATCAACAGGAAACAGGGTCTGGGGGGTTGTAGATTTGATTATGTAGTGCATATTACATTACAGTAGTGCACACATTGCATCAAATGTGCTGTCTCCCCCCAGATGGGGGCCCCATGTGTGCGGTGGTGGGAGACCGTGATGGCGTAAGCGCCTCAGTCCTCAGTGTCACATGACTCTCCCCTCAGGTACCGGCACCAACGCTTGCTACATGGAGGAGCTGAGGCACATCGACCTGGTGGAGGGAGACGAGGGCCGCATGTGCATCAACACGGAGTGGGGCGCGTTCGGCGACGACGGCTCGCTGGAGGACATCCGCACCGAGTTTGACCGTGAGATCGACCGCGGGTCCCTCAACCCTGGCAAACAGCTGTAAGCAACTGGACATTGTCAGCGGGATGATGAGTGGGATTATAAATGACTACTCCCGTCAAAACATGGCTCACTTCAGTAGTCTGGTTTTAGTTATGAATGTCTAGACATGTAGATCATTATGGGAGTTTGCTGTCATGTACTGTACGTGAAAAGTCACTTTATCATTAGTTGAGTATTAGTTTGTCATATATGTTTGATGAGTTGATAGTGACTATGGGTGTGTGTTTGTGCGTGTGTCTGTCTGTGTGTGTATGTGTGTGTGTGTGTGTGTGTGTGTGTGTGTGTGTGTGTGTGTGTGTGTGTGTGTGTGTGTGTGTGTGTGTGTGTGTGTGTGTGTGTGTGTGTGTGTGTGTGTGTGTGTGTGTGTGTGTGTGTGTGGCAGCTTTGAGAAGATGGCCAGTGGGATGTACATGGGGGAGCTGGTCAGGCTGATTCTGGTGAAGATGGCCAAGGAGGGTCAGCTGTTTGAGGGACGCATCACTCCGGAGCTCTTGACCAAAGGCAAGATCGAGACCAAGCACGTGTCCGCCATGGAGAAGTAAGTTAGGGTCATTTCACATTCTATTTTTGGGTTTTAAATGAATGCAAATGCAAATGAAAATAGATGAGCATTAATGAGATTGAGAATAATTTATTCTGAATACTAGAACATTATGATTAGATAGATAGATAAATACAGTAGATAGATACAGTAGATAGACTTCAAGCAACAATGTTACAGAAAGAGGTAGTTCATTCCAGTAAAAGAGAAAGGAAAGGATAAATTGTTCAGTGTTCATGAGTCTGATTGTTGAAGAGAAGAAGAGTTTTGTGAAACGCATGGTTTCAGTTCATGTGGACCTGTAGCGTAATTTCCTTTTAATGTGTGAGCTTCCATAGACAGTGATGGATGAGATGATGATGCTCTATGCAGAAATGAATAGAAATGCACCAACAGGTGAATAGAAATGCACCAACAGGTGTTTGCTCACATGAAACTTCGTCAGTTGTAGAGTAGAGTCTTTGTGGTGCCTTCTTGATTATGTGAGTGGTGTTTATTTCCCATTTCAAATTGTTTCTGATTTATGAGCCAATACATTTAAAGAAGTCTGTCAAGGTTAGGGGTTGCTCACATTGATGTTAGTTCCTCCTCCTCAAATCTTCTCTGGGGGAGGTCCAGAACTGACCGATTCTTGTCTTTTTGACTGGATTGGTCTTGTGATTTCCAGGAGCAAAGAGGGCCTGACCAAAACCAAGGAGATCCTGACGCGTCTGGGCGTGGAGCCCGGGGAGGAGGACTGTGTGGCCG
The DNA here is from genome assembly GCF_963854185.1 of Sardina pilchardus. NCBI lineage: Eukaryota > Metazoa > Chordata > Actinopteri > Clupeiformes > Clupeidae > Sardina > Sardina pilchardus. Next base: position 48,392,730 of record NC_084994.1, read on the forward strand.
TGCAGCACGTCTGCACCATCGTGTCCTTCCGCTCGGCCAACCTCATCTCCGCCACGCTGGGCGCCATCCTCAACCGCCTCAAAGACACCAAGGGCGTGCCACGCCTGCGCACCACCGTGGGCATCGACGGCTCGCTCTACAAAATGCACCCGCAGTAAGTGCAGTGAAGGGACGACCGGTGGGAGGACCGGTGGGACTGCTGCTGTGGTGGTTCAGTAGTAGTGGAATGCAGTGGCTAAGTGACTGGGCTAGCACCCAGTAGCCTGAAAGGTGTGGGTTCAATTCCCGACTTCCACCATTGTGCCCTTGAGCAAGGCACTTAACCCGAGTTGCTCTGGGGAGAATGGCCCTTGATAAAAGCGTCTACTAAATGAATAAATGTAAAATAAAACTGTTCCATGATGTTGATAATATCCTTCAGAAGAATATTTTCTTTGTAGGTAGTGGGTGCTAGTAATAGGCTATTCTAACCCTTTCTTGACAACATCACATGTAAACTATCTGCACTATCTGCACTCATCCACCCCGTAGGTATGCTTGACTTATAAAGTGCCCGTTGGCCTGGAGTTCCTATAGCGGAGGTTCCGTGTGAGCTCTGGATAAAGGCTAATTAGCTTAGCTTAGCTAATAATTAACTTAGCGCTATCAGTGATCTGGAGGTGGATGGAGGAGATGGGCGGTCTGTCAGTGCCAGACAGTGTGGCATTAGAAGTAGGCAGAGAAGGAGCGTTTAAATCTCCTAGAAAGCAAAAGTGTGAGTGCTGCCAGTCATCCCTATGGAACTTTGTTTAGAAAACATCATTATCCCTTTCCCCATAGCCTAACCCACTGAGGATGGAGGTTAGCTGAATACAGGTAGCTTGAAATTGATCAACCATGGTGATACTCGTACAATACAAATACTCGTAGGCAGGTTGGCCCTCATCCAAGTGATGTACTATACTATTAAGGTGTTCAGACGGAAGCTTAAGAATTAAACCCCCTGGTAGACCACACTGGAAAGGTCCACTGGGGTCAGAAGGCCTTCAGCTCACACACTTGTGTAATCCCATTGACAACAACCGCGCCCGTAGGCTACATTGAGGGCCCATTACAGGATTACGCCGACGCCAACAGGTTTACGTTAAATTCTTGTTTTGTTGGATTGATCCCACTCTCAATATAGACCATTTTAATGCTTACTAATTGAAAGCAATATATGGATGCTAAATAATTATGTGTGCAAGGTTTTTGTGTTGTTCTTATTCTCACAAGAATAGTTAGTGGATGGTTGATAATATCAGGGGGATGCCTTGCACTAGGACAGAGTTACAGCCATTGATATAGATATTCTATATTCTGTTTTCTATATGTTATTGCATATCTATGGTTACAGCCCATAGCAGGCTATACCATGAGTTTCACCACTGGCACATTTAACCCATTCCATGCCCGTGCAGGTATGCCCGACGTCTTCACAAGACCGTCCGCCGCCTGGTGCCCGACTCCGACGTGCGCTTCCTGCTCTCGGAGAGCGGCAGCGGCAAGGGCGCGGCCATGGTGACCGCCGTGGCGTACCGCCTGGCCGACCAGACGCGGCAGATCGCCCAGACGCTGGCCGAGTTCCGCCTGAGCAAGGCCCAGCTGCTGGAGGTCAAGAAGCGCATGCGCATCGAGATCGAGAGGGGCCTCGGGAAGGACTCGCACGCCGGCGCCACCGTCAAGATGCTGCCCACGTTTGTGCGCACCACCCCCGACGGGTCAGGTGAGTGGACAGTAGACGTAAACATGAACAAAGGTTTTATAAACGTTCACGTTGTATTGCACACAACCATATGCACATTTCAGAGTTGGTTTATAACCTCTCACGTTGTATTGCACATTCTAATGTGTCCCCTTAGAATTATACATGTAAGGTAACATTTACTTTTCACATCCTAAAAAAGGTAATAACACACAATGTGTAATAACAATTACCCACAAGCATATGCACATTTCAGAGTTGTTGTCTGAAAACATTTAATAACAAATATGTTAATAAGTGACAAAAAATAAATGAAAATACAAAAGATAAGAGTAATGATAATGATTTACTGGTTATGATTAGAGAAGATAAAAGAAGATACGGTTGCTTAAACTGCTATTACTATAGGCCTAGAGCAATATGTACAGTAAAGTTAAAGATGGCAGTTAATAGTCTTTAAATTTGACTTAAAGCTGGAGGAACAGGGCTTCATTTCTATAGGGAGATTATTTTAGAGTCGAGGGGGAGCAACAGAGAAAGGCGTAGTGTCTGTTCCACCTGTGCTATGCCTTCTACTGCTCCCTCCACCTACAGTACACTATCAGTGTGGCTGTGAGCCAATTAGCAGATTAAGATGTGTGGCATAGAGTAAACGACTGAACAGGGCTTACTCTGTCTGATCCAGGAATCTCCACCATTCAAAGCAGTATAGATGTGCTGCATGTGAATGTATTTAGTTACTTGAGTTTTTAGTGTAGTTATTGTTCTCCACAGGTATGTGTGTTTCCTCTGTGCATGGGCTCTCTGGGAGGTGTAGTGAAGGTCTAGTGCTGAAGACATACAGTGTTCTGCCTGTTTGGCTACCAGGACAGAGTGGGATTGTAGATGTCTTGGGCACCCAATCTGAATAATGCAGTTATCCAAGAGATTCAATCCCCTGCCAGAGGGGCAGCGAGGCTGAAACTCAACCCGTCCCATGAGCACAGCTTGTTGCAATCTCTCTCTCTCGCTCTCTCTCTCTCTCTCTCGCTCTCTCTCTCTCTCTCTCTCTCTCTCACTCTCACTCTCCCCCACAGACAGCTGTTTGATTGTGATCCAAGGATTTTGATCTGCAGTTGAAATATAGGAATGATAACACTGCAAACATTATCTATGCTAATTTAGCTTTAACATAACTTACTTTTAGTGTACTTGTGTTGGCTTATTCTGAAAGGTCAGTGAACCATGTAGGTTCCAACAGCATGGTCTCTCTCCTGGTCTCCTGGTGCTCACATAACCCCCCCCCCCCACATTCCTGTCCCCTCTCAGAGAACGGAGACTTCCTGGCTCTGGATCTGGGCGGGACCAACTTCAGGGTTCTGCTGGTGAAGATCCGCAGTGGCAAGAGGCGGACCGTGGAGATGCACAACAAGATCTACGCCATCCCCATTGAGATCATGCAGGGCACCGGCGAAGAGGTACAGTGTGTGCGCTACGCTGAGCGATCGCTCACTGCCACTGTCCAAAAGTCTAGACCACGGCAGGCTGTGCCAAGACCAACAACAGACCACATTGATTACATATTACTCATAGAAATGCGCAGTTGCCCCAGAGACATTATGCAGAATGAGCTACTGCCAAATGCCTTTGAGCCGTAATGGAGTCTGGACCATCGGGTAATTAGATGGCAAGACAAATTGGCTCTTAGCGCTGAATAGCCCTGTAGCCGCCTCTTTTCGGAAACCCATCAGACAAAAGTAAGATGCTTTGATATTTTCTTCAAATGGGGGAGAGGTCATTAGGTCTTTCTGTCTGTCTCCTGCAAGAATTGTCTGATATATTTTTTTTTGTTCTGCAATCTTCATATATTTTATTTGAGACAAACATTAGTGGGCTTAGCGGCTCTGCGTTAGATCCTCCGCGCTCAGCGGCACATCCACCGTGTCTGTTTGTTCCTCCCAGCTGTTTGATCACATCGTGTACTGCATCTCCGACTTCCTGGACTACATGGGCATGAAGAACGCCCGCTTACCGCTGGGATTCACCTTCTCCTTCCCCTGCCAGCAGAAAAGCCTGGATGCAGTGAGTACTCCTCATGTATATGTACAGGATATGCCCTCTTTAGCAAGACCGCATATTATACATCCTGCCAGAGACCAACACTGGGTTATACTAATTATATAAAAAAAACTATTTACTACTATTTCACTTAATGAATTGCATCTAGGACACTAAATTCATGTATTGAGTACACTTCCTTAATGCACTTACTGTAGTACACTTCCTTAATGCAAAATGCATTAAGCACACTTCATTAATGCATTTAGTGCAGTTCACAGTGTAGGGGAAGCTCTGAGAGTGTAAGATGTCCCTTGCAGGGTATCCTGGTGACCTGGACTAAAGGCTTCAAGGCCACGGACTGTGAGGGGGAGGACGTGGTGGAGCTCCTCAGAGAGGGCATCAAGAGGAAGGAGGTGAGAGAGCAGCACACACACACACACACACACACACCAGGACAAGAGAGCACACAGCACCGCATCTGAGGCCTATGGACAGATTACACATACATCTGTAATCTGTGTTAATATCCATCTGTAATCTGTGCTAGTTAATCTGTAATATGTGTTACAGATCCATATCAGCACAGATTATACATATACATATTAGCACAGATTACAGATACATGCTAACAATGTTTGCAGATACATGTTAACACACCCACCATCACATAGTCCACTCTTGATAGACCTCATCCAAAGAATAATACCACATGTCTGTTTAGCATTCTCTACTCTCATATCATTCTATCACACGTTTTCTTTTTTACAAATCTACTCCTGTCGTAACATTCCATTGTAACCTCCACGATAATTTGGGTGTGTGCATTAAGTGTTGCCTTATTTGTCATTTGTTTTGTACTATTTTAACTGGATTAAAATTTCCTCAACCTCAATTTTTAGATGGAAGAACCAGTAAGTATTGTAAAAGCAGAAAATGATTGAATTAACTGAGCGAGACAGGTAAAAGTCAACCAAGCCGTTTGTGTGAGTCTTGTTGAAAGAGCATGGCTGAATTAACATTTGCAGGTTGCCCATGGTAAAGGTTTGCTCTTACATAAAAACGAGAGAAACCCAGCCTTGATTGGCGGAAATCTGTTTTCGTGTCTGAAGTGGTGTTTGCTACTGACTGATCTGGTATGGAAGGAGTTGAAAAAAGTACCCTGATAGTGTTGTTTTTATTTGAAATAAAGAAAATGAAACTAGATAATGCTGCCTGTATCAGCAGCCTAGTATACTGTATGCATTAATGTTTCTCTGTGATACTTGGTGTGGCAGCCATTTTGATTTATGGAATCACTCACAAGATCCCTGTATTTTTGGACTTGTATTATTATTTGGGTACATGGGTGTTTGTGTATTTAGAAAATACATACTGTACAAGAACATATATGCAGTTGTAAGACAGTTGTTAGCCATATTAGCCACCGTTTGATTTTACACCCGTTTTAATATCAATAGGGTTTCATCTAGTCTGACACATAGACGTTGTTGTGTGGGAATGGTCTGTACATTCAAATGTCAGCTCAGCTAAAGTGATGTGATGTTTCGATTGGGCCTGAAATTTGCTTTGATCTTGTGCTTGATTTGAAGTGTGGGGTGTTAAAAATATATCGCCAACATATTGAGTTGAATGCAGTTGTTCTGTGTTTCTGAGTCAGAATGTTTCGTTTTTCTTCAAGGAATTTGACCTGGATGTAGTAGCCATTGTTAACGACACCGTGGGAACCATGATGACTTGTGCCTATGAGGAGCCCACCTGTGAAGTCGGTCTGATTGCAGGTGAACCTCTTAGTGCTCATGAATTGGTGGCTCTCTTACTTACGTACTTACTTACTTACTTTCCACAAATAAAACCTTCAATTTGTGTTATATGCCACAATTTGTACTATGGGTGATCTTTGAAACTTAGACATACCAGTTATTGACCGTTTAGATACTAAATCATAAAAAAAGATATTTAGATATTAAGCCATAAAAAACAATGATTAGCTGATGACAGCCAGGTTTAGAATTATTTTAGTTTGTTTATCAGACAGTTGATGGCTCGGTTTTTTTTTTTCCATTTTTTTTTTAAGATGTATTCATTTTTTTTATTTATACAGTATGTACTGTATTATTTTGTGTCTGAATTCGATCTGAGCCCTTTGTGTTTGTGGCCTCATTAGGCACCGGCAGTAACGCCTGCTACATGGAGGAGGTGCGTAACATTCAGACTGTGGAGGGGGACGTGGGCCGCATGTGTGTGAACATGGAGTGGGGAGCCTTCGGGGACAACGGCTGCTTAGACGACATCCGCACCCAGTACGACAGGGCAGTGGACGAGAACTCACTCAACGAGGGGAAACAGAGGTCAGTCGGAGTCCGTTCCCTCGGGAGCCTCCTTCACCTGAGTCCTCACTACAACTGTACTTGACCTTGTACCTGACCTTGTACTATCTGACCTTGTGGCTTTCCTCAACTCCTCGGTTCTCTGGACATTGCAGGTACGAGAAGATGTGCAGTGGCATGTACTTGGGGGAGATTGTGCGAAACATCCTCATCGACCTGACCAAGCGAGGATTCCTGTTCAGGGGTCAGATCTCGGAGACACTGAAGACCAGGGGCATTTTTGAAACTAAGTTCCTCTCACAGATTGAGAGGTAAGTCATTCTTGCGGAAAACCCAAGACAGAAAAAATTGTGTAAGCTAGGAGATGTAGAAAGCCAGGCCCAGAATTACTTTTATTGTGTACGGTCACTATAAATTGTTAACTTATAAATAAATAAATTGCTTGATCAGCAATGATTACCGCAAAAATGTTGCCATATAATATACAAACCACATATTTGATAGACTACAGTACTATGATTATTTCCTTAAGAAGGCCTACATTTATTAAACGGTTGTGTAATTTTATTGTTATATTTTAGCTTTATGTTTACTATTTTGACTGTATATTTGCAGTGTCGCTATTAGCAGTCACGCGTAAAATCAGTCAGCGTTATTTATTACCATATAATTGTTTCGCTGACACTACTGGGCATTGGCGATGATTACCGGTTATTAACCCCATCTGTCATCTCGGTGACTCTCTCTCTCTCTCTCTCTCTCTCTCTCTCTCTCTCCAGTGACCGGCTGGCTCTGCTCCAGGTCAGGGCCATCCTGCAGCAGCTGGGGCTGAACAGCACCTGCGACGACTCCATCATCGTGAAGGAGGTGTGCGGGGCCGTGTCCCGTCGGGCCGCCCAGATCTGCGGCGCCGGCATGGCTGCGGTGGTGGACAAGATTCGGGAGAACCGGGGCCTGGACCACTTGGACATCACTGTGGGAGTGGACGGCACGCTCTACAAGCTACATCCACAGTGAGTGATTTAGGAGCAGGCCTATGTCAAGAGAGTGCAGCACACCCTTCTATGTGCACTGAAGGCGACATGTAGCCAGAACATTTGTTAACCAGCTGTTTATCCTTGTGTCTTGTTTTTAAACGTCAATATCGCTAGTACCGTTTTTTAGTTTATTTGGCTTCTGAGATGATCTACCAAACCATCACTACTTTAGAATTTTGAAACTTTTCAGTAAATTAGAAGTCCCCAAATTAGACTAAGATGTATTTGTGTTGCCATGGGCAATTTTGATTGCAATTGCAATTTTTCACTGAAATATATTTGATATCAGAAGCAGTTAATGGTCAATACAACTGCCTAATAACATGGGGAAACACGTGGGGCAATAAAATAAGGATATATTTTGCACTGATCAATAGCTGATAAAAGCAGTTAATTCAGACTGCCAGTGCTTGCCAGGATGTGTCCCACTCTGTATATACAGTAATAGACAAGTAGAAGGCCAAGGAAATACTTTCACGCTGACTGAAAGCATAGTGGTTTTCAAAGTAGTTGTGGACCACCTGTAGCACAGATAGCTAGTTTACCGTGGGTTTAGGCCAACAAAATGAAAAATGTAATGTCATTTCAATGCAATTTTAGCTAGTCCTCAACTTGTGTCAGACACTTAAATGATGTCACTTCCTGCTCTGTGCCTCGCAGCTTCTCCAGGATCATGCAGCAGTCGGTGAAGGAGCTCGCCCCGAAGTGCGACGTCACCTTCCTGCTCTCGGAGGACGGCAGCGGCAAGGGTGCTGCCCTCATCACCGCCGTGGGCTGCCGCCAGAGGGAGCTAGAGCGCCAGCAGCAGCACAACTGAGGCTGTCTGGCCGCCGACCAGCCTGCGCGCCCGGCCCCACGGGGGCCTCCCGCCCGATCGCCCGCCCGCCCGCCCACCACCGACCCTCCATGTTCCCGTGGAGGAGTTTTCCACAGTAGCCGCGGCTCCACCACTGCCCCCCGCTCCCAAACTAACAGCCCGAGCAGACAGAGAGAGAGATGACCGACGACAACAATATGACAAGAGAATCTCAGAAATATTTACCTTTGTATTTATTTTGCATTGCACTAAATATACAGTTTTAGCAGCATTTGTAAAGTTTTCCCCAGTGAGCTTTTTATTGTCAAGTATCTGAGTGGTTGGAAAAAAATTCATGTACTGCCAACTTTTGTTTTGTACATAGGGGTATAGATAACTGTTGCTGTATGTATATGGAGACAAGCCACCTTCTTCCTTAGAAAGCACTGTTTTTTTTTTTAGTCAGTCAGTGATCCTATTGGATGACTCTGGTTCTCAGTGATTTTGTATTTCTATACGTACCTTTCCTACAGATGCTCTAACTGACCCGATCAATATTGTACGTCTAACTCTTAAACACTCCTCTGGATTATGGAAATGTTTCTTTGAAATAACAGCATGTTGTGCATAATAGTAGTCACTTGTTTTTTAAAAAAGGAATCCAGCTGCTTTTTATGCAATAGTAGCCTAATCATCCTTGGTCCTCTGAACACTACTGCAAACATACACACACACACACACACACACACACACACACTCTCTCTCTCTCTCTCTCTCTCTCATACACACACACTCTCTCTCTCTCTCTCACACACACACAAACACACAAAAACTTGATTTTGCTTTCGTTTGGAAGAGAACAAATGATGATACTGGCAATAGCCTACCAAACGGATACAGAATAGGAATACCCCATGTGTGTTAACTTGTTTAACTGTGAATAGCTACTGGTTACTGTAGGCCTAGGTGTTGTGTGAATCCCACCAGTATCATATTGTGTGCACAAAGAATTTGTATTTGTCAGGCCACTGAAACACTTCCACTGAGCGCTTTATGTGTTGGCTACTTTGGCTGAATGTGTAGTGGGTTGTACAATGTAATGAGGTGTAGCTTTACATACGAAAAGATAAGATATGCTTTATTGCCACACAACAATGTTGGTTGTAATTGTTGTTACATGCCCTGGATCTGTATGATTGCATGCCTTATTTTGAGAGGAGAAATAGGTAAGGTTATTTATTTTATACATAAAACATGCATTGAAGACACTCATTAGTGAATACATTAAATTTATATTTTGTTGTGCAATTTTGATTGTGTGAAGACTATCATTTAAAGATAGGCCTATTATTTATCCGTGCCCCCATTTCAATAAATACACAGAAGAAGTAAAATAACTAATAGATATTAGGCTAGGACTACTTGGCAAATAATCCATAGTTGACTGACATATTTATAGATTTCGGGCAGATGAAGTAGCCTACAAACTTGTCTGCACCTCCTCAAAAATAATAGTTGATCTCTGCATGGCATCAACTTTGTCAATTGAGCACATCAACCAGCGTCCAGTGACTGTAAACAGTAGAGCAGAGTCGCCCACAAGCTGAACAGCCTGCGAATGTGCCAACGTGATAGCTCTCCACAGTAGGTTGTCCGACGACCACATCTTCTGCAAATTGCAATGGAGGCAGACAAGCTAAGTAACGTTAACTCAAAAAAATAGACACCAGTTTTACTGCAGCTCAAATATTAATACATCGATGACCAATTCGAATGCAAGTATCGTGTCTCTGAATAGCTGTTATGTACGTCAAATAGCGTGCAGTGCGCTTTTGCAAAAATATATCTAGTTGACATGATAGCTAGTCTGCTAACCTAGCCACCTATATGTAGCTAGCTTGTTAGCTATGCCAGTTAACGTTTGGATCAGCTAATTTGTCGCGGGCTGCACTTTGTTTTGCTGTCAACCATCTCGACGATTTGCAGAACCATTAAGGTAATACATGGTTTACGTGCGATTGTTTGCAATGTGTGGACATGCATTCCGTTGTGTTTTGTGTTGCTAATGTTAGTGCCCAAATGGCAAGCGAATGCTAAGGGCTTGGTGGCCCATCAAGCTTGTTTGCCAGCTAGGCTTCTGTCAAGCGAGATTGCTAGCTAGCTAACCAACAACTTCACAAAGCAAGACGAGACAATCGAACGCGGTGATACATGCATGAGTTGAATGTGGAGGACAGCACTCCACCATTGGTTCACTATAATTTTACCAAGCGACTTAGCTTTGTACTGTGATTTGAATTTTTTTTTACATTTTTGTAACATTAATATTGACAGCTGGTTTGAGAGCTGCTTCATTCGTTTATGCATTCCTTAACGCTTGCCAAGTTTTATTCAATCTGGTTGTTTTACAATCGCATCCGAGGTTATTGCGACAAGGCTTACATGTTATATGCTTTGCACTCAGAAATGTATTTGAATGTTGTCACGCACTCCAGATGTCTCGGAGCATTTCGTGTGACATTCTGCAATTGAAGTTTGAGGAGGCGAGGGAGAGCCACGTAAGAGAAGACTGAGTGATCATTGTGTATGTCTGTCTGTCTGTGTGTCTGTCTGTCTGTGTGTGTGTCTGTTCCAGGCTTTGATCTTGTGAAGGTCTGTCTGTCCTCCTCGCCACAGTCCCCCTCAGCACGTCCCCCCCACCCCTTGCCCTGGCCATGACCTCAGGTGAGACCGTGCACTACATCCACCTCCACAACTCCAGCCAGTCGGTGCTGGAGGCGTTGCGCTCGCAGCGCCGCGAGGGCCTCTTCTGTGACGTGACGGTGCGCATCCACGACGCCTCGCTGCGGGCGCACGCCTGCGTGCTGGCCGCCGGCAGCCCCTTCTTCCAGGACAAGCTGCTGCTGGGCCACTCGGAGATCTCGGTGCCGCCGCTGGTGCCGGCCGAGACGGTCAAGCAGCTGGTGGACTTCCTGTACAGCGGCTCGCTGGTGGTGCTCCAGTCGCAGGCGCTCTGCATCCTCACGGCCGCCAGCATCCTGCAGATCAAGACGGTCATCGACGAGTGCACCCAGATCATCTCGCAGAAGCGCGGCGTGGTGGGCGGAGGAGCGGGAGGAGCCGGCGGGGGCGGCGGGGGCGGCAGCGGGGGCGGCGGTGCGTCGGGCGGCGGAGGAGGAGGCCTGCCCACGGGCGGGGTCCTGCCCAAGCAAGAGGAGCGAGGGGGGAGCAAGGGCAGGGATAGCGTCGGGGCCAGCAGCAGTGGCAGCGGCTGTTTCGCCGGCTTCGCCAACTTCGGCATGGGCGACTGCAGCGCGGCGGGCGGCCTCGGCGCCAACATGGGGGGCGGCGTGGTGGCCACCAGCCAGAGCGGGCCCAACCCGCTGGACCCGCCCACCTCCATGGGCATGATCTCCCTGGGCGACATGGGGCCCGGGGCCATGTGCCGGGCGGACGCCCTGGTCTCCACGGCCGGCTCGGGCATCCTGAAGCAGAACTCCAGCTGCGCCCAGGACATGCGCTACAAGCTCCGAGACCTGCTGGCACAGCCCGGCGACGGCAGCGTGGGCGGGGGCAGCGTGAGCGCCAGCAGCGACTGCGGCAGCGCCCCCTCCACCTGCGGCTCGGCCGTGGGCGGCGCGGACGGCAGCGTTGGCGTTGGCGGCGGCGGCGGCGGCATGGGCAGAGACGGCATGCGCAGCAACATGTCCGACCTGGGCTCGGTGGGCGAGGACCTGGTGGTGGGCATGGAGCGCTACAGCGAGGAGGAGGACATGGAGGGGCAGGACCGCGGGCGAGACGGAGACCGGGAGAGGGGAGTAAGCCATAGCCGCAAGCAGAGGCAACCACTCAGGTTACAGGTGAGCGCGTATGCCCAGATAGACGTTTTTTTTTTTTTTTTTTCCAAAAGACAACTGTCAGAAAGATGTTTCTGATATCCAACATGGCCTGTGTTTCGGTTGTCAGTACCGGTACTTGTGGCTCTTGTGTTTGTTGTGTCAGTATTTTCTCCGTGTGGTTTGGTGAGACGATGCTGAGTTGAGGCGTGTGCCGTCAGCAGGTGCTTGGAGGAGAGGAGGTGGTGGTGAAGGACGAGGGGGTCCAGGAAGCAGACGGCAGCCTGTTTGGCCTTGACCAGGGCAGGCAGGGGGCAGACCACGACGCAGCCCAGCAGATGGCCACCTTTGGTCAGGTGAGATCTCCCGCTCGTCCGTCCGCCTGCCTTTTGTCTCAGTCCGACTCTGACTCTGCACTCGTCAGGATGATGTTAGAGTCTGTTTGAGAGAGGGCTGGTGTAAGCGTATGCAGGACTATTATTTACTCATTACGTACGGAATTGAATTGTGTTTATTGTGCCGTATCCTAGGAGATGTTTATAATGGCTCATTTGAGTAGACGGGACTGAATTTGGCCAGGCATCATGCTCTCCGTGTGTTGTTTGGTTAAGATAATACTGTACCTCTTAGTTTACATAGTGTCAGAAACTAATCCATTAAGGATTATCTTTGTTGCAATTCTGAAACAAATGTACTGTATGTTTTTTTGGACGAACTTTAAAACCTGATTAAAATGAGCGTCAGACATCTCAAGGTTTTCTCCATGAGTGGTTGTCAGTAACTTTCACAACGCGATATTGCTGTTGCCCTGAAGTGCCAGTAGAAAATTGAATCAGTGAAGGGGTCAGAACTTAAAAAACTAGACTTGCTCTAAGAAAATGATTCTTTATGGCTCTCCTCGGTACCCACAAATCAGTCCGTGGCCAAAATGACTCATCCTTGTTTCCTCGTCTCGTCTCCTTGGATGACAGGAGGGGGTTTTCTATGATGAGCAGGGCGTGTTTTCGGAGAGCTTCTGGCCACAGACGGAACCACCTCAGTCCATGAGTTTTAATCCTCGAGGGCGAGTCAACAAGCCGCTCTCCCCGCCGACCTCAGCGCAGTCCATCAACAATCAGGTTTGTCTGCACATTCATGCCGCCTGTCCCGCTATTTACATAGTGGTTTGAACACTGTGTGCTCTTTTTGGTGCCCTACCCATACATCAGCGTTCTTTTTCTTTCTTTCTTTCTTTCTTTGCCCCTGCCAGCTGCTTTTCCAGTACCCGGTCAGCCAGTCGCAGCCCTCGTCCTTCTACGTGGGCGCCCCCATGGTGATTGACAGCATGGCCGGGGCGGAGACCAATCAGACGGCCCAGCCGCCGGCCCCCCTCACCCCCGCCCCCCAGGCCACGGCCGGGGCCTGCTCCACGGGGCCCTCCCCCTCCTCCCAGGGATCCGAGACGTCGTTCGACTGCACCCACTGCGGGAAGTCCTTGCGCTCCAGGAAGAACTACAGCAAGCACATGTTCATTCACTCTGGTGAGTTGGCCTGACTCGCCTGCCCTGCTGTCTGGCTGGCACTCGAGCAGAATTTAGAGTGAGACTTCAAACAGAAGCACATATTCACTCGCTGATGTGCTCCCAAAAGTGATGTTGTTCAGAAAGTGATTATACAGCAGTGCATTATACAGCACTCTAAGTGTTTGGGTTTGCTGATGGAATTTTAATTATAGTTATCACTCACAGAGAAGAAATACTCTTTTCTGATTGGTTGGTAGGGTGGCTATTACCGGTAGTTCTGAATAACTGGACACCTACTGTTACTGTATGAGGTAGGCTTCTAGATCTGGTAAAGAAAGTTTCCATATTAATGCTCATTGAATGGTAACTATAACAACCATATTAAACAATGTTCGCACCAATGGATTTAACAGTAACCAAGCTAGCTGCCCACTGTTATCACTGTTGAAGTTGTACAACAAACTGAACAAGCTGGCTTATTTTTAAACTCAGCCGCTTGTTTCCTGTGTGTGCTATAAAGGCATGACTGTTGCCTATAATGGTATAGTAGCAGTAGTAGTAGTGATAGCGATAAAATGGCCTTTCAGGTGTTAATGAACTTGACGCTGCGCATCAGGGAGTCTTTTGTCTCCACCTCTTCCATTAATTCCATATTATATATCGTGACACCTCGGTGGCCGCTATCCCTTACTTACAGTACATTTACATTACACTGTTGTCAAACACGTGATGTTTGCTTTTCATTTGCTTTTTGTTTGCCTTTCATTTGCTTTTCATACTTGCTTTTAATTTCGCAGACATTGTTCTGGCACCTCTTTGCCCATATTAACAGTCATGTCTGTGAGGTTTTATTTGTATTAATGCATGTTTTTCATCTTTATGTTGTATGTCCATGTGTGTGCACGTGTGTATGTGTGTGTGTGTGTGTGCCCGTGTGCGTGCCCGTGTGTGTGTGTGTGTGCCCCAACAGGCCAAAAGCCTCACCAGTGCAGCATCTGCTGGCGCTCCTTCTCCCTGCGCGACTACCTCCTGAAGCACATGGTGGTGCACACGGGCGTGCGCGCCTTCCAGTGCGCCGTCTGCGCCAAGCGCTTCACGCAGAAGAGCTCGCTCAACGTGCACATGCGCACGCACCGCGTGGAGCGCACCTTCTCCTGCCCCGTGTGCCACCGCGCCTTCACCCACCGCACGCTGCTGGAGCGCCACGCCCTGCAGCACGGCCACGGCGGCGCCCACGTCTCGCCCAAGCCGCCGGGCAGCGGCGGAGGCATGGCCGGCGCCAACCCCGGCATGGGCGGCGGCAGCGTACCGGGGCACGGCTCCTCTACCTAGCTCGCCGCTAACCAGTCAGCGCTCGGTGGTGTTTAAGGGTTCACGAGTTTAGTTCAGAGAACGCTAAAAAAAAAAAAAAAGAAGAGGGGTAGGGGTGGGGGGAGGGTGGGGTTGAGTGAGAGCATGGTCCAAAGCCTGTTATTTTTTTTCCTCGTTGTTGCTGTTGTTGTTGTTATTGTTTGTTTCAGGAGAAAGGGAGGGTAGTGGATCAGTTTCCAGTTGCATGGTAAGTGATTTTTTTTTTTTTTTTTTTAAAGAGGGTTGAAAAAAAATAAGAAAAACATTGGCACATATGACAGCATGGGAATATTCACCATGGGGAAAATTACGTTTGGAATGACACATCATTACATACCTCAGTTCATGAAGAAACCGGAAAAACAAAGAACACCTCTTTCAATGTGAAAATTGCCTCTCAGTTTCAAATGTGATGTCTATATATTGTGTAAGTGTTTTCATTTGTTTATGTTTTTATAATGTACTCTTAATCTGAAGCTATAGCTATCTTTTGGCCGTTAGGAAAGGACAGCTCAGCCACTTACTAACAGATGGCTTTAAACTAAGAAAGAGAAATATTGAGAAAGATGGATTTTTATTTGCCAGTGAGTTGTCAAGTGAATTAATGTATTTTTAAAAAATGCTCTTAAATTTTTTGTAATCATCAGGAAATAATTCAAGGTAGAAACTTAAGAAAAGAAAAACAAAATCATGGAATTGATATTTTATGTTTTATTAATACAATCTGTGCCTGGTGCTTATGCCTCTTGGTAATGTCTGTGTACAGGGCACTTGCACATAGGGGTTTAGATGTTTTGACTGAAGCACCTCATAACTCATAACTAAAGAATTGCACAAATTAGAATAGACTTTCATCAAAGCTTGAGTAATGCATGCTCTGTCTCAGTCAGGGTATATATGTTTGACGGTGATTTCCCGACTTCGCTCTGACATTTTTTTTATTGACTAAATTTAGTGAACAGAATTTTCTCAAAGTCAGTACAGTACAGAGAGTACGGTACAATTTAAAACAAAAAAAAAATATATAAGCTACAACTTTTTGTATAAAAGATTATCAAGCCTTATCTTGCAGCATTCTGTACCTCGGACATGCATTATGACGATGTTAGTTTGTAGAATTTGAGCTGATTTAGATGTGGTGTATAGGATTTTTTCTCTTGCGCTGTCTACAATCAGAAACAAATACCTTGTACAAAAAAAAGTCAAAGGAGGTTGAGAACCTAATGTAGGGCATGTTCAGTGAGATCACTGTACGATCATGAGTTTGCAAAGACCAGAGAAAGGCCCGTCAACGAATCAGTCAGTTGACCGAAAGAATTGTGATTGTGAAAGATATAGTCGAAGGCTTGAGGAGGACAAAGACCCTCTGTGGCAAAGGGAGAGAGCAGGAGCCCTCCCAACATCAAACCCAGGTCTACAGGGGCAATAGCCATGCAGTCTGACCACCACAACTAAGAGCAAGCCTCCAGTGGATGGTCAGAGCACGTACTCAGTGACAGTTTACCCACACACTTTCCATGCAAGAAACATCGATGTTTCATTGATGTTCTCACTGAAGTACCCATCAGTTTACCTTTTTGGCATGAAAACCATTGCTTTATTCAATTGTTTTAATTTTTTTTTATTATCAATTGATCAGCAGCTAGTGATGGAATGCTTTGATTTGCAACTTGTTTTCATATCTGTGTGGTAGTGAAGATTGAGAACGTCCGAGGAAGGAGAAGTTAGTATGTGTTTGAGTGCTGGCGGGAATATGGAATATACTCTACGTCCTCAGCTCATTTAGTTGGATCAACACCAACAAAGGCATGGCCCCAGATCTGATCTGAGAACTAAACTAGAGGCTCTAATGTGAGACCAATGCGCACCATCATCAACAGGCTTCAGCTGTGAGAACCACGCAGTGAGAAACAAGCAGAGATACAAAAAAAATTGTAGTTCTAGTTCTAATTTATTGATGCAGGGCACAATCAAGCATGAATTGTTTGTATCATTAGTAGTAATTTAATAGTTTAGAAGCCAGTGTGAATTTACCCAGCCCAAAAAAAATTGACGGCAGGAATTTTGGTCTGGAGTTGTTCTAGTGAGATGTCTATCCAGACAGATGAGCGACAGATGAAGCAGTCATCCACGTCACCTGAGTGCTTGAGTTGATTTTGTTTGCAACAAGATGCGAGATGTTCCGATTTCGCTGTCGCATCTGTTATGGAAGATATTGACAGCGCAATAACCGTAATTGAATTGGCTCTCAATCATGTGTCGATGGCTTTATCGCATTGCCTGCTGTGTAGTGAGTCAGACATATTAGAGTCCAATGTCTCGTAGTTTTAGTGGCTTTGGATGAAAGTGTTTCTTTGGTGAAACTGTTGGTGGTGGAATGAATTACAGTATGGTCCTGTTGAACACCTGTTGAACAGGAAGTTTGTCTACCGAAGCAGGAGCAGGAGACCAGAGATATTCCCCTCTGCCACAGCTGACGGGGAGTGACGTCTCACAGAAATGAGAATGCCATGGCATGTGAAATGCCCTTCCAATCATGATCATATGCTTTACAGTCATGGTCACAGCTCTTGGTTGCACTTGATTTCATCTGAACATGCCAAATGCGTAGGCTTGAGCGTGTATTTAGAAGAAAATAGAATTCCATTATTAATGTGAGAACAATTTAATAACATCATGCCCAATCTATTGTTTATAGTTTTATCGAAATGCACTATGAGATGAAAGCCAACTCAAAAAATTAAACCCCCCTGGTGAATTCAGGATGTTTTTTATTTTAAATTTAAATGTTAATTTTGGTAAAAAATTAAATATTCTTAACGAAGCACACAGCAGCCAAATGGAGATTGTTTTCTTCAGGTCTCCATAGCACTTGTTAATCAGCTGAGCTGATTCAAAAGTCCAGCTGTAGGTGTTCAATAGTAGGCCTAGTGTCTGTGATAAACAGGCTGTGTGGACATGTATATAGAATTTCATCAACCAACACAAGTATTGTATCTGTGTCGCACCCATATTCAGGGATTTGAGACAAGGTCAATAGACATTAAGGGTAACCTCTCTGAAATTCCTTCTTTCAAAAATTCAAGTCGTGTCCAGATTCAACACCCGATAGGAAATAGAGGGAACCTCCGTTCAAATCTTGCATCCATGCATTTTGTCTGTAGTAGTTTACATAGTGTATGTTGCAGTGCTAGCAGATCATTTTGACTGGTGGAAACAAAACTACCTCATTCATCATATCATGTAATTCAATGGCAGTATACTCTCTGAGGGGGAACCATTAGCAGTTCCCTGCGTTTGGAGGAAACCATTACTCGTTTGACTTGTAAGCCAAGAAAGGTTTTGTCTAAGCAGGTCAGCCAAGTGTAGGACATGGAAACTCGGATACTAATTCAGATTAGTATTGAGAGGGAACATGCGTTTCAAGGATAGCTCAGTGGTGGGATTCAAAGCTTAACTCAACAGTGGAGGTCGACTAAACGAGAGGGTACCATTCAAGCTGTTCAGGTGTCCCAAAATCCATGATAAAAACCGGTTTTACCTCATTGTATAGCTCAATATAATTCACTTGAAATCACGCACACATACATTTATTCTGTTATCTCTTTTGGAGGAAAGATTCACTCTCGTTACTTTCCATCTGTGTTCATGTTAGTTTAAGATGCATCAATTAGAAACAGCAGAGAAATAATCGTGGTCAGAGTAAAAGCTTTCTCCGCCATGTTAGAGTAGCAGCACCACCACACTTTGGCAGCAGCCTATGGCTCGCTATGGGACAGGAACGTTTGTATCCATTCATAATTAGAGGAGGAGGGGTCTCAGCTGTGGTTGGAACAGACCAGGAAAATCAAATCTACCTAAGGCACACATTCGCAGGGGCATCCATCAAGTTCTTGCCCCCTTCAACCTTGCCCTGACATTTCATGTGGCAATTATAGTTTTGAGATAGGAAGGGAGTGGTGGGAGCGTAGAACATGTACTCCTTTGATACATCTCATTGCCTCCTTTTAGAACCTGTAGAACCTCTGTGGATTTGTAGCAGGTGCTGGTCAGGCAGAAAGTGAGAGGCGCTCCTTCAGCAGGAGCTGTGCTGGAGTAATGTGGCCTGCTGTCACAGTGCATCCAGAGGGGTTGATGAGGGATGTCCTCTCCATGGTACTGGTGGCATTCCTTGGAAGGATGGTTTGGAAGGACAAGCCTCTGATTGATTACATATGGTAAAAACTGTGTGCAAGACAAGGTCAGTGATTTCCTGGTACGTTTGAAACAGAATGGCTCCAGAAACGGCTTCTGCGGTTTCCCCCAAGCTTGCCTGCGGAGTGCTTTTTTCAAGGGCAAGGGAGCAAACAACGCCTTATGCTCACAGTCACATTGCCTTGGATTGGCCGGGCTGGTTGACGTTCTGGGTGTGCTACTCGCCCACCATGTGTGCTACTCAGTATGGACCCTTTCTTGGAGGTTTGTTCTCTTCTACCTCTGCAGTCGGTACCTAGACAAGTACCCTTTACCCGACAGCCCTTGCACGGGCAGTATGATTGTAGCCGCTGTTCCTGTTGGGTCCCCTGGATGCGCTTCCTTTGCCGAAGCGGTCCAGCATTTAGGACTGTGTTACGTGATGGAACTATGCAGACATATTTGGGAATGGTGTGCTCCCGCACGTCCAGTAGTCCTGTGTGTGGCGGGGGGACCTCCTCATATTTCCCCCACTGGTCTCGTGAACTGGCGTTTGGACTGTTGGAGGTCGAAAGGCCTTTGGGGGGAGGGGGGTGTTGTATTGTTATTTCGCCCAGGAGAGACATTGAAAACGAATGACGGTCTGCCTGGACTCCATTTCTTAGCACTCCAAAAGGAACCGTATGGGCAGTGGTTGTAGAGGGTTCTGTAAATGTAACTTGTGTTTAGACCACTGACATACCTCATAAACTGCACACCACAACCTCACTTAACAGTATGTGCTTTTTACCAAAGTATTTGGCGCTTTAGGGGGCACGTTCATTTAAAACTAATCTGCTTTCTTTGCCCCCGAATACTCATCTGCATTGACAGAAATATCACCTTTCCTAAGTCAGGAACAATGGAACAAGAAGACTTTCCTGTAGTTTCCACCAATCAGAATTATCCAACTGCATACTATATCCAAATGCAGCCTGGTGTAGTGGCCCCTTGTTTTTATTCTTGAATTGATTAGTGATCACTCTCCTTAGTTAGTGAGGATTTTATAACTCTTTGGCTCTTGGTTTGAAGATTGGTAGAAGAGTGTTATAAAGGGAACTAATAGACAGCCTTCTGGTTTTGCAGAAACCTGTTATATTCCATTTAGGTGCAAAAAGGACCGCCAAAAGTCCTTCAGCTGTTCTGTGAGACTGGCTAATAGCCCAAAATGTACTCCCAAACACAATGTCCATGTCAACTCCATACCATTATTGTCTTGAAAGTCACAACAGTGCATGACATAATGGATGCGTTTCTCAAGGCATCATGGGTATTTTGTGTGCGTTCGTCCGTTAGGTCGGGTGTGTGGAACACAGCGGTGGAGAGCATGGTGTTCTTAATCAGGTAGCCCAAGTGCTAGTACTGAAGGACCAAAATAATTTCGACATAACTAACAGCTTTCGCAAGCGCTTGGTCAGGCATGTAAGAGACAGTATAGCACTAAACGACTATTGTCAGCTAATATGTTAGCATGTACAGTACTGATGCTCCAGTCAACACCCTAAAACTATTTCGTAATACTGATCAGCACATTTTCCGAGTAGTACTTACTGACGTTTTTTTAAAAAGTGCTATTTAAATACCCTTTCGAGGTGTTGTTGGAAGCAAAATATTCCATTAAGTCGACGTTTTTGTCACACTTTGGTTTTCGATTCATGCAAACCAAGTAAATCAAGATCTTGTTGAATTATACCATCACAGGAATACTGCTTTATTAATATTTACTAAACTAGGCTGGTCAACCAGGCAGCTTACCCAGTGCAGCCTAACACAAACCCTTAATCTAAGATTGAAATTGAATCTTCTTGGTCATTGAGAAAATATTTTTTGGGAGCCTATTTCTTTTCTTTTCTTTGTTTATTTTTCATTTTGTTTGTAAAACGACTCTCATCTCGAAAATACTGGATTAAGGAAACACCAAATGATAATAGTCAACCTTTCTCTGGAAATGTAAGATATTATATAGTTGACTTTGTTGGAATGCCAGAATGATCAGTCATGCCGTTTTTAATGTATTCATCATTCGTGTGTTTAGAAATTCCCAAATTTTTTAAAGTGCTATGGAATTTAAAAAATTCTTTTTATGATTTTGTGTGTTCTTGAAAAGATCAATTTCGCAATGTCTACTCAGACAATAAATAAAGCTGATAAAGTAACGTAATGATTCAAAATTATATGAAAGCAATATTTACATGTAATACTACACTATTAATGCTTAAAATAACTTTTATTAATTGTTACAATTTGCTACAAGTAATTGCATTTAAATGAGCGAAATTCAAGGCTCACAAAAATTTGAGAAACACAAAGTTGTTTGCTATGAATAGTTTGCTCTTTAAATGTAAGTAGATGTTTCTTTGTTACATTTTTATGTATGTGTATTCTCAGATATTCTACCAACTGCCTTTGTTCTCAGTCATGGGTATAATTGTCTGCTTTATAATATTTCTGCACACTAACTGAGTTTTTATCTTTATTAACTTTTTCATACTTCACTGTGTTTGAAATAATTTGCTTGGATGCCCTTCATTAAATAGTGTGCTATCTCTTGGAAATGTGCACCACTGTCTGTTGTTATTTCACCTCAAACATCTGTCTTTATAGCCAATAAAGACTCAGGGGTGAATGTATGGCAGGGCTATACTGAACTCAGAACAGAGGCAGGGCATTTGCCGACAGTGTATGTGCCTTGCAGAAAATAGGAATAGACTTCTACATAGAATAAGCTACTTTCAGGCATGCAGTATATGCTGAGTTCATGTCTGGTGTAGCCAGTTACATTGATCATAGTGGAAGTGTATTGTTTCAGTATTTGCTCCACGATCATTTTGATTTGCTCAATGTAGCTCAGCCATTACACTTCACAATTTCATGTGAAACTCAGCCTGATTGTAACACATGAGATGATATGTAATCTAAGATTTGTGTCCCTAGGTGGGTGTTTCATGAAATGGAATATAGGCTCCAAGCATTCGCAAAGAAAAAATCCAAAGTGCTCGGAAGTTCAAACAATCCAGTATTTGAAGGTGCTCTTTGGTGTAGGAACCTAGTAGTTGTGGAAAAAAATAGAGAATATATACAAAGCCTTTATTTCAATGGCTATATCATGATTGAAAACTTTTAAAAGTAAGCTGAGTAGGAAAACCAATGTCTCAAAGCATGTTTTGGCCAATAGACAATCAGCCAGTCATGGTGGCCAACCTGATGTGGTTAGTTACTGCCCTATAGAGGTCAACATTTAAAGGCTACATATTTTACCCATTTTCCTACAATTTTAAATTGTTTCTTGAGGTCTTAATAAAACATTATTAAGGTTTAAATACCAGAAACTTTGGCTGAAATACCAGAAACACCCTAGTTCATTTGCCTCTGGGCCCATTCCAGTCATGATGCTGTGATCATCAACATCAATAAGATTTGCCTATTATGTGCAGAAGGAGATGACCTTGATGAAGACCTAGCGGTCAAAACACATCACCTGAGTCTGTTTACCATATGCTCTGAAGGACATAAACTCCAGAGGTGGAAAACTCCAGCTTCAGAAGGTAAAAGTCCAATCATGTATTCATGGGTTTCATCAGGTCCCTTTCCACAGGTGTGTTAATCAAGCACCATGCAGTCTGCATTCATAATCTAGGTGCTTGATTTTATACACCTGTGGAAAGGGACCTGATGAAACCCATGAATAGGTTCTGTCTCTGCACTTAACACAGGTGATCTAATCAATTAGCTGCTCTCCCTGGCTGAAGAGTTGTGCTAATTAGAATCAGCTGGTTTAAGTGAATAGTTGGCACAGATATGTGGCAGGACTTTTTCTGAAGTTTCCACCCCTGATAAACATTTAGTACAACGCAGTGCCTTTGTTTTTTCATCCATGGTTGGTGTCACTAGCCACTGTTGGGATTTTATGAACCTGCATCACTAAAGACTCAAGAGCACCTGTTGTTGGATAAGCCAGTGGAGCCTAGTAGTACTTCTTTCCCGCTACAGACTGCCCTGCTCTGTGTCGGCCTTTTGGTACACCTCAATATGACCTCACAGTTGGTTTTCAAATGGGACCACAAAGATGGAATGAAAGCCTTGGCCAGAGTCATATTAGTAATACAGTGTTTTACAAAATTAGCCTTATTGCTGAAGATGATTGAATAGACCTACAAAAAGAGTACACTTTATCAGTAATGTTAGCATATTGTGAATAATAATAATAATAATAAAAAATACCTGTATCAGTCCATTAAGTCAGAATAAAGACACTAGTGAAAAGTCTGGATGCCTCGTCAAACATACAGTGGGTATAGTAAGTATTCATACCCATGCTAAAGTTGACTAAAAAGAGGAATATAAAATCATCTTTTGAGAATTGATTGTAATGCCTTAATTCAAAAAATGAGTAAAAATCAAACCGCTAAGGACACTAATTTTCTTTGTGATTGAAGAATGTATCGTAAATAGATAAATGTTCTTCCTTACATACAGGGAGCATAAGTAATTGACCCCTATGTTAAATTCCCATAGGAGCAGGAGGATTTTTTTATATGTTTTTATTTTTAAAGGCCAGCTATTTCATGGATCCAGGATATTATGCATCCTGATAAAGTTCCCTTGGCCTTTGGAATTAAAATAGCCCCACATCATCACATACCCTTCACCATAGCTAGAGATTGGCATGGTGCTTTTTCCAGTTAGCCTATTAGCCTGTTTGATGCTCAAACAGGCTAGCGGTTTGATTTTTACTCATTTTTTGAATTAAGGCATTACAATCAATTCTCAAAAGATGATTTTATATTCCTCTTTTTAGTCAACTTTAGCATGGGTATGAATACTTACTATAGCCACTGTACATATGGTGAAATGAGTACAAATACAACTGAGAATTCCTTCTTCTGTAGCCTATGCTCAATTCTTAAAGACAAAATAAAGCTCTGCTACTCTGGAGGGTTGCACCAATTAAATAATTGAGACATTTTTAAAACAAACATGACTTTTTTTGAGACAATGGACTGGTAATATTTTACTTGGCAAATATTTGATCAATAATAGCTTTGAGGGGGATTTTTTATCAGCCTTTTTCTATTCATGTTTTCATTGTCCCAATGATTCTGGAGGTCACTGTAGCTGATGTGAAAACGAGGTCTTTCAGATTGACAAGAAATCAAGTGCATTTAGTCAATCCTTTGGGCAGCCTCCCACCTGAGATTTGTGTTTGCACAGTCATTTAGTTTAATAGGCCTCACGTCTGCATACAGTCATTTAGTTTAATAGGCATCATCATGTCTGTTGGAGAATGATGTGTCCCCCCTGGCCTTTTATATTGCAGATAATTAAGTCTCCTAAGAATCCCACATCATTTAGATAACTTTTGCTTCTTGAGCTGTATTGAAAATATAAACAAGTCGTCCCCAGTTACAGCACGAAACATCCATATAGATTAGTCTGATGATAGCACACACATTCACATAATTTGTGCAATTGTTCTATTTGCCTGAGAAGTCATGGTACTTGTTAACTGCTGTGAAAAACAACCTCTCCACAAAACGTATTACGAAACATAAAATATTAGATTATGGAAGGCGAGTCGTGTTACAAGCAGAACTGCTTTTGGATTCCCACTGTTTATGGTCTTAAAGGGAAAAGGAAACCTTTAAGATTTAAAGAGTAAGCATATGAATTCAGCTCTGTGGAATCCACGAACATGGGTTTTGTTACAAAAAAAAAGGCATTTACACATTTTGTCATTCCAATATTTGATGTGATGATGGCAGCAAAAAAATAAAAAATGATCTTTAACAGTTAATATAACAGTTAAAGACAATTATAGATTACCAGCAAGGTCCCATAATTTGCTCAAAATCAAATTAAAGCAACACTAAAGAGTTTCTTGGTACCTTAAAATAATGTTCCTAAAATCATTTCAGTAGTTTATCTACTCATAAAAGGGTGAAGGGCTCTTCTGCATTCACTACGCGGCCGTCTATCGGCTATAATCACACTGTAAGTTTACCAGATCGGGTAGCGGTTCTGTAGTACGATGGAATGAAACATAAGAAACTACAAATTTGACTTGCTTCATTGTCGCAATACTGTACATCATACTTTCATAAAATCATGCAACATACTCTACCTTGTCTGTGGACATTGTTATTTGCTGGATAAACAAATAGCATTCGTGCGACAGAGGAAAAGTGCTTTAGTGTTGCTTTAATATCTCAATGAATATGTGAATATGTGAATATACCAGAATGAAGGTTTCTTTCATCATTGTTTACAACCACCAAAAAGCGTATGCATGCATGCCTCCTGCATAACAGTGTGCATTGGAACATTCTCTGTCTATGTGGCTCATATTCATTGATCACCATACCAGATTAATGTCAGCAAATTGGATACAATGTTGTAGGAAGTTGAATGTTGTTCATGTCATCAAAGACATCAATTAGTGGTTAAGAATAGTATTGACGTGAATCATAGGTTAAGCAAGTCATGTTATCTGACCATGAGACTGATGCTCACATTTCACTTTCAATCAGAAAAGATAGAACAGATTGTATACAGTGAGCATTATTTGGAGACTTGTGAACGTGTTGGTGAAAACAGCAGGTCGGTTTTGTGTGCTTTAAAAAATAATGGCAAAATAAATAGTTTTCTTCTGAAGTAGCACACACTGTCTGGATTTCCACTCAAGCTGGCATGACATCTTCTTTGCTTAGTGGTATATTTTATTCTCATTGAGCTCAGTGGAAAATCAAACCAGCTAATAGGCTAACTGAAATAAAACCATGCCAATAGGTGTGGTGAAGGGTATGTGATGATGTGGGGCTGTTTTAAGTCCAAAGGCCAAGGGGACTTAATCAGGGTGCATAGTATCCTGGATCCTTATAACTGCCATTTAGAAAAATAAAAAGTAAA
The DNA here is from genome assembly GCF_963854185.1 of Sardina pilchardus. Taxonomy (NCBI): domain Eukaryota; kingdom Metazoa; phylum Chordata; class Actinopteri; order Clupeiformes; family Clupeidae; genus Sardina; species Sardina pilchardus. The sequence goes on from NC_084994.1 coordinate 48,418,459, forward strand.
TCAAATCTGCCTGCCCTTATGGGAATTTTAACACATTGGGTTAAGGCGTTCCAGTACTTATGACCCCTGTATTTTAAGGAAAACATTTATTTATTTATTTACGATACATTATTCATTCACAAAGAAAATGTATGTCCTTAAAGGTTGGACATTTCCTCATTTTTATTTAAGGCATTAAGATCAATTTACAAAAGATGATTTTGTATTCATATTTATAGTCAACTTTAGTATGTGTTCCAATACTGATGGAGGGCAGTGTGTGTGTGTGTGTGTGTGTGTGTATGTGTGTGTGTGTGTGTGTGTGTGTGTGTATGTGTGTGTGTGTGTGTGTGTGTGTGTGTGTGTGTGTGTGTGTGTGTGTGTGTGTATATATACAGTGAGGAGCATACAGCGCCCTCCACAATTATTGGCACCCCTGGTTAAGATGTGTTCTTTAGCTTCTGATAAATTCATTTTTTTTTCCAAATAATATAGGACCACAATGAAAAAAAGCGTAAAATCCAACCTTTAATACCAGTGCATTTATTTAGAAGGAAAAAAATCCCACATTAAGAAATAATTATTTTACATCAAATCATGTGTGCCACAATTATTGGCACCCCTGATGTAAATGCTTTGTACAACCCCCTTTTGCTAATAAAACAGCACCTAATCTTGTCTTATAATGTTTCACAAGATTAGAGAAAACAGAAAGAGGGATCTTCGACCATTCCTCTTTGCACAAAATCTCCAAATCATCCAACGACCTGGGTTCTCTCCTCTTCAACTCACCCCACAGGTTTTCAATGGGGTTGAGGTCTGGGAACTGAGATGGCCATAGTAGGAGCTTGATACGGTGTCTGGTGAAACATTTCTGGTATTTCAAACATGTCCTGGTATTTCAAAGCATTCATGATGCCATGCACCCTAACAAGGTTCCCAGGCCCTTTGGAAGAGAAACAGGCCCACAGCATCACCGATCCTCCCCCATACTTCACAGTGGGCATGAGGTGCTGTTCTGCATACTCATCTTTTTGTTACGCCAGACCCACTTAGAGTGTTTGTTGCCAAAAAGCTCTAACCTTGTCTCATCTGACCAAAGCACACGGTCCCAGTTGAAGGCCCAGTACCGCTCCAGACTTTTGTGCTTATGATTTTGAGTGAGAAAGGTTTTTTCCCTGCATGCCTCCCAAACAACTTGTTGGCATGTAGATAGTGCCTGATGGTTGTTTTGGAGACTTTGTGACCCCAAGATGCAACCATTTGATGCAATTCTGTAACAGTGAGTTTTGGAGATTTTTTTATTTCTCTTACCATCCTCCTCACTGTGCGTGGTGGCAAAATAAACTTGCGTCCTCTTCCAGGCTTGTTTACCACTGTTCCAGTTGTTTTAAACTTCTTAACGATTCCTCTGACCATAGATATGGGCAGGTGTGCGAGTGGCTATTTTCTTATAGCCATTGCCTTACTTGTGAAGGTCGACACACATCTGCCTTACTTGAACAGTGTGTTCCTTTGTCTTTCCCATGTTGAAGAGAAATGGCCTCTGTGTCACGTCATATTGATAGCCCAGGGAAACAGGATGTTAAGAATTACTAATTAAATGTTCCTACATACTCTGATTGACTTTGTAAACTACTGTAGAAATGACAGAAATGACAGAAATACTTTAATTACATGTATTTCCTAGGAATTGTTAGGGGTGCCAATAATTGTGGACCAGGTGATTTTATGAAGAATAATTATTTCTTAATGTGGGATTTTTTTCATTCTAAATAAATGCACTTGTATTAAAGGTTGGATTTTACGCTTTTTTTCATTGTGGTTCTATATTATTTGGAAAAAAAATGAATTTATTAGAAGCTAAAGAACACATCTTAACCAGGGGTGCCAATAATTGTGGAGGGCGCTGTACTGTATGTATTTGATACCATGCTAAAACAGGAATATAAAATCATCATTTGACAATTGATCTTAATGCCTTAATTAAAAAAAATAGTAAAAATAAAACCGCCAAGGACACCAATTTTCTTTGTGATTGAAGAATGTATCGTAAATAAATAAATGTTTTTTGCATTAAGCTCGATGAGCATCAAACAGGCTAATAGGCCTACTGGAAAAAGCACTATGCCAATCTCTTGCTATGGTGAAGGGTATGTGATGATGTGGGGCTATTTTAATTCCAACGGCCAAGGGAACTTTATCAGGATGCATACTATCCTGGATCCATAAAATAGCTGGCCTTTAAAAATAAAAATCTGCCTGCCCCTATGTTAACCTGTTAAATTCCCATAGGGTTACATAGGGGGTCAAATACTTCCTTCCCCCTAGCATTTAGGAAGAACATGTATTTATTTACGATACGTTCTTCAATCACAAAAAAAAATTGGTGTCCTTAGCGGTTTTATTTTTACTCATTTTTTGAATCAAAGCATTAAGATCAATTGTCAAATTATGATTTTATAGATAGATAGATAGATAGATAGATAGATGATAGATAGATAGATACTTTATTGATCCCCAAGGGGAAATTCAAGTCCTCTTTTTAATCCTCTTTTTTTTTAAAGGCAACTTTAGCATGGTATCAAATACATTTTCTCCTCACATGTATATCATATACAATACTTAATAAATACTGGGGGCTTGTTTATCATTGAAAGACTGTCAAGAGACAGTGACAATTATCAAACCTTCCAAACAATGCCATGTCACTGACTGACACTGAAACTGCTGATGTAGGCCTATGTTTCACAAATAATGTAATTAAGCCTTTTACATATCATTGCCATAATTACATAATATCATCATATTCATTGCAGATTCATACACCTCTGCATGAACGTCTCAAAGCATTTACAGTACATCTGTTTAAGAAATGGGAAATAGTTATGATGTGAACCAATGCAGTGACCAAATGATGTAAGTGTGTAGTAGTAGCAACTGAGAAAAAAATTAAAACTCTCACATTGGAAAGGTTAAGGTTGTTTACCGATAATAATATTATAAATTTGGGTCTAGCTATGCTAGAAGAGTGTCCACACATCTGATGCTGATTGGACATCTCTGACCTTAGCCAAAATTTGTATGATCAGTCACATGGATTGGACTGGTTTTGTTTGCAATCTTGTTTTACTTTTATTTTTCAACTTGGTTATAGCATGTAGGCAAGGCAACAGCATCTGCAGCGCTGGCGCGTAATGCCCATCCCAGTGTGCGTCCAACCATGCGTAATCACGTCTCCATAGACTGGTCTTCAGCTTGCCGAAAGGTGAGGTCATATCCAATCAGTCTAATAACATGGCCTACCGTTGGGGATCTGGTGGGTAGGTCTACAGTACTTTTTAAAAGCCACTTGAGTCGGCAAACGTGCAGTACATCATGAACTCGAGCGTTTATTCCATTCCGTTTTCAGTTGACTTTACCAGTGTTGAGGCCTATCTGATTTTTATATTTCACATCCTGTTTGCAACAACTGCCGCTCTTTTGGCGGGGTCTGTGGCTATTGGAATACTTGCCACTAACTCTCTCCTCTGTCAAAACCGGTTCATCTTCATGTTAAACACTAGCATTTGTGATACACTCACGGGACTTTCGGTATATTACCTCGGTCTTTTTGATGTACATGAGGGATACCCACCCAGAAACGGGACATATCATGTATTACCATCCCTTCTTGGTGTCAATATTATGACGTTTATGTTTGCACAATTTGACCGATATTTTGCTGTTTGTCATCCTTTTTTCTATGGTAGATTTATAAGTAAAACAATTGTAACACTGGTTTGTGTATATTGTTGGTTCCATGTATATACTCAAATACTGGTACAGGGTATCGTTCCAGTATCAAAAGCTTCACAAATCCATGCGTTTAGCATAATTTGTTTACAGATAGTTGTGGCAACCAAGGTGGCAATGACAATCAAATTATATATTGTTGCACGTTTTCAACTTGAACGTGATCCACCAGGCGAGGAGAAAGAGAAGAAGAAAGAGTCGTTAAGAATAATTATTTGTGTGGTCATTTGTTTTTTAATATTATGGTGCCCTTCTTTCGTCAACATTATCGTACGACAAATGACACCTTATGGTCTACTATCGAAGAACGAGGCCACGAACCTTTTCGCCATTATGGCTCGTTTTAACGCCCTAACCACGCCAGCGCTCTATGTTTGGGCTAGCCCCGCGCTTCGTAGAGCTGTAATACGAGTTGTCTGGTGTCAGGTTTTTGCAAAGACGACGGCCAGGTATAGAATCATTTTTAACTTAAGTATTGTATCTGTTAGTTACTTGTTTTTCGGCAGACATGTAAACGGCATTGTCATTTGTTTTCTCCATGCAGAATTGACTTTGGTCAGCGCCCGCAACACCCCACGAAGCCGTGATTACTGTGCCATAATGCTGGCCTAGTCTTTTCAACTATGAAGATGTTTTGCGCAGTCCTACTCCGGGTGATAACAAATATATAGCCAGAGAATTGTCCACTAAGTTCAAATAAATATAGTCCTATTTGATCTGAAGATTGGCTGTATCTTTCACATTACATCGTGTTTCACTTTTGTCTCTATTGTCTACTTCTGCAATTGTAGCAGTTTATTTGAGATTAAAAGCTGAAGGTGATGGACTACAATGGGATTCATATAGCAGTTTGTGCCATCAGTCATACTCAAAACACTGATGATGGTGATGACAAATGTTAGGCTCTTTACAGATATACTGGGTCAGAGGAGCTGAAATATTTGTGAACTGATCTGTTCTGTTGAGGATTTACAGTAATCATTACAAACCTGTTGTGGTGTACAAAAGCCTTTTTTACATCAGAGCCTGGTTATTGCTATTGTAACAATGTGAAAGAATAACTACTGTAAGTTTCATTCCATTTTGCATCATGATTTAAATAGGCTACACATAAAACCTGGTTGGACTAGATATTCATATACTAACTCTATTGCATAACTCACAATATGGGCAAAAGTCAAATATTACCTGTGAAAACAATGCCAACAATTAATGGGTGCGCATCAGTTTGCTGGTTTTGATGGCAGTCCCTTAAATATGAACATATTTGGTTTCCATTGTAGGTCATGAATGTGTATTTGAGAGAAAGAAAATCCTTTTCATAAAACCAGATGTTCGAAAAACAGCTTCTCTCTTCAGTGTCATCACAATCATAACATTTATGAAAGCATCCAGTAATGTGTTTCTGCCCAAAGTGAAGACGGAAATCTACAAACTGGTACTTCTTTAATACATGGAATAACAAAATAACCATGGTATTCATCAGAACACTTTTTGCAAAAAGGAGAACAGATGATAAAGTTCCTATCACAATGTACTTTTTTTCATCAATTACAACGTCTGGAAAAAAAGACTGGGGGAAACCCTGAGAGGGTAGAAATTACTTTAATGACAAAGTTAAGTGTTCAACTGTTTTGATAAAATGTTGAATTCCGATGTCATATCCCTTGTGTTTCACTACATTGGATATACAGTATACAGCTCATTCTTCCCGCCCTTTGAAGACCATGATACATTTCAGTGTTGAATATCAGTGACTCCTCAAAGAGAGTACAGTACTGTCAGAGGACCTCCCTTGTCTGTGTTGCACACAAATCATCATCTGAATATTTTTGTCCAGCAGCAGGTCAGATTTACAGAGTAGAAGACTGCCGAGGTATCCATTGCTCAAGCAGCACTGAAAACAGTGTCCACAAGCCACACATTTGCCCAGACCACTGCTTGTTAAAAGGGCACACACGTGGCTCAAGTTCTTACGGTAAGCGTGGTTTGTCGGCATTGTAAAGTGATTGTGGACAGTATCACAACCAGTTTAATAGTGCAATGTGTTCTTCATGGTGTTGTAACCTACTCACCTTTTTAAGATGGAAAAACACATGAAATGGCACAGATGATGAAAACATGACATGAATTTCCCCCCACTACAAAAGCTAGTGCATGATTCATATGTACACCCAGCCAAAGACTGCACATGTACAGCAGTCATTCCAGGCTGCCACATAAAGATAAAGGGACGTGTAGTAGACATGGCCCAGGACTCTTTTCTTGTCCAAAGGCCATACATCATTTCAGGTGCATTGCTGGCGTTAAACATGGGCTAGCCATGGACAGCCAAGAGCATTCTGTTCACACCACCACCACACATTCATGTGCAATCCTTAAATAAGACAGATTTCTGTCTTTCAATGGACTGTATATTCGCGATATAAGTCCTTAAATAAGACCAATTTCTGTCTTCCATGGACTGTAAATTCGCAATATCATAAGTATAAAAACGTGTTTATGCAACGGAACAGTGACACATTCACCTTTTTTGTGGATTTGTCCATAGCATTGTAACGGTGGACAGTGCTACTCTGAGGCAGCGCAGTTAGCAACCGGCCGATTGTCCATTGCATTGCCTTCAGCTCTGGGATCATCCCAACGGGACGAAAAGGGTCCGCCAGTGTGTCCTGGCGCGTCCTCCGCGGTGGACGTCCCATCACAGGCCGCCGAAGTGGATCTTCCCGAACTCGGTGAGCAGCGCCACCAGCAGGAAGACGCAGTAGAAGACGATGAGGAAGACGGCGTAGGCGCGGCTCAGGTGGAAGCACTGCAGCGGCACCAGCACGAAGGACAACACCAGACTCAGGCCCAGCGCTCCCGACAGGATCCAACACAGGAGGCCCTCCGGCTCAAACTGGGGAGAGAGAGAGAGAGAGAGAGAGAGAGAGAGAGAGAGAAAGAGAGAGAGAGAGAGAGAGAAATAGATAGAGAGAAGGAGAGAGACAGACAGTGGGAGAGGGAGAGGGGGTTATGAGCTTGTGATGTGTGATGTAATGGATTAACATGATTCTAAAAACATTTACAGCTTCTGTAGACACTGTATGACTCAGTTGACTCTAAGGCTCTCAAAAATCTCTAGATTGTTTATGACACACAGTTTTATTTCAGTTTGTATCTATCTATGTGAAGTAAGTAGACAACAGAAATAAAACAAAATGCAGATCAGAAATAGCACAAGAGGGCTGAAGTTATTTAAAGACGTTGAGGGTGCTCCTGTCAAGTCCTGGCGGAAGGCAGCAGACGTACCTTTACTTCGTGATGGCCACCAAACATCTGCAGTAAGCAGCCCAAACCTACGCCAAACAGCATGTCTGGAAGAGGTCGAGTTAAGGGCCAACACACAACCGCCATGAACCTCCATGGAGGCACATCATGTGATTGGAAGGCCCGTCTTTCCAAGAAGCGGACCTTCACAGTAAACTCATCACACACACCTCACAATGAATTAGTGTCAGCTGAACTCAGACTATGGTCATGTCCTCTGACCACAGCCAGTTGACTTTTGATCGAAACCGAAGGGAAAGGATACTGAAGATGATTCCTCCGAAACAGGCCGATATGGCCATGCGAGGATAACCCTGGCGAGCGATCAGGGTGTCGGAGAACAAGTCTGGGGAAACACAAGAGCACAGTGACTGCAATGGAGCTGGAGTACTGGGAGTATACTAATCAGCGTTATTCTCTCATAGGTACAACACTCATACATGAGCAGTCTGCTGTTCAATGGGGTAAAATTGAACAAACACTTTTTTACACTTTTAAGCAGTTTTTTTTTTACATGAAAGGCATTAGATAATCCACTGAAACCACTAAACATTCTATCCTTATTTATATAGCCTATCATATTATTATCCGTAAACGCACACAGAAAATTAAACGTTATTAAATATAACAAAACCAAACTAAAGAAACAAACTAACCACAGCTTTGGCTCAGGCTCATAAAAATGTGTTCCCCTGTACATGTACTTTTCAGGAATTTTGTACTTATAGGCTAATATTGAGCGATATTGGAGAAATTATACCATTGTCTTACAGTGATCAATGGGACCCAAGCTAAAGTTAGTTTAGCAAAACCACATTAATATCAATCGTCGTCATTATTTTTTATTTCATCGGTAGACCTCAACACATTACAATGGGAAGTGGAAACTACAAGGGGAAGATGACAACCTACAAGGTCAAGGTCAATGCTACAAGGCTAATTGGTCATATAATGGTTAACCCATTTAAGAAAGTATTGCACTACTCGGAAAAAAACTGTGACTCATAAATGCAATTGCAGGAAATCCTTAATTTGTGGAAACAACATCGAAACATCTTGCAATCTATTGCATACATGCATTTCACATTGAGTTTCTGCTTTTGAGAGTGTGTGTGTGTGTGTGTGTGTGTGTGTGTGTGTGTGTGCGTGTGTGTGTGTGTGTGTGTGTGTGTGTGCTCACCTCCGATGCTGTTGCCCCAGGCCAGTAGTGTGAGGCCCAGCACGGTGTTGCTGAGGCTGAAGACGATGCCCAACATGTGCAGCACACTGACCACCTCGGAGGCGGCCGTGTTGATCCACAGGGCACTCACCACGAAGCCCAGCAGAGAGAACAGCTGAGGGCACACACGCACATGGACAACTAATCAATGAAAACACAACCGAGTGTTTGAAGAGATACACCAGACTATGGAAGGTATTTAAGAATCAACGTTTAAATACGTTTTTAGTGACTGAATTTCATATCTTTTATCTTTAGTATTTGCCTGACATTTTTATCTGAAACGACTTACGTACAGATGTCAGGCTGCTTCATACATACCCTGCTCTTCATGGAAGGTATTTAAGAATACAAGTATCAAATACTTAAATTTTTTATGTTTAAATTAAAATTTCTTAGTGACTAAATTTGATATTTTGTATCTTTATTATAAAGCTGACATTTATATCTGAAGGGACTTACACATGTCACTACCTGGAGCAACTCAGGGGTTAAGTGCCTGAGGGACACAGCAGTGGCAGCTGGGAATCAAACTCTCAAACTGCATACATACCCTGCCTGCTCTTTAGCCTCTACACTACCACCACCACATATTCAATGTTCCAATTTGATTTAATGAACAAAGAAATACATGAATATATTGGAAACAATATCAACCTATACTGTATTTACGAGTAGTATGATTCGCCAAGATGGCCACAGATTTAGAAGTCCCACCCAACTGTGGCCCACTGAGCCCATTCGTTTTGGGAGATTAATGAGTGACCTGCTGATCCAGCTTCCTCAGGGCTGGCTGCCCACTAAGTAAGAGTTCTGCAGTGGCCAAATAATTGTGCTGACTATATGCTGGATACCTGCCCAATTCTGGACCATAGGCGTGGAAACCAAGAGCCAGTTCAGGCGTTACTCTACTCTAGACACTAAACCTCCAAACTTCTCAAACCTCACATCTGACCAGATAGAAAAACCCTTTCTTGCATGAATGTATGTCATGATGTGTGTCTCCAACAGGTAGCTCCCCACCTTTCTATGTAGCTCTCCAAAATCTGGTAACCCACTCACACTTGGGAATCATACTAACATAAACTACTACTAACATAAAAGCTCTCTGTCAATGTCCATTTTGTCAAAGTAGCTCTTGGAGGATAAAAGGTTGGAGACCCCTGACTGAAACGGTGTAGGAATAAACTACGGAAATACTTACAAAGTGGTATGGTGGCGGCTGCTCGTTGGTGGTGGAGCAGAAGACTATAGCAGCCAAGAAAACGCCTAACAACACCACCAGGGCCCAGACAGGGAACTCGCCCTGTATATGGTACATGCCATCTGGAAACATATATGAAGATTATTAATGGATCATGAAGAAGTTTTAAAGTGCAGTGCACTAAATGTTCATTGCCAAGTTCATGTAGAGCAAAGTGAGAACTGTTTTGGGGCACATGGAACAAAATATAGAATACAAAATTCACATGCAACAGAACTATTGAAAAATGTACGCCTTCACTTGAAGTACTTGGTGGCTCTAGTTTCAGGAATGATGTAGTCACGAGGTAAGGCTGCCAGTCTCCTACACAAATTAGGCTAGTTGGCATTTTGTTGTAGCTTAAAATGGGGCACAGCACTGGCAATCACATGGGCACGCTCTTTAACTGCTAAGTAGTAATAATCTTCTCGGGCAGTTGTTGGGTATTTGAAATTACAACGCCAATGCAGCCATGTCTCTAGATCTGTGTGTGTTCCATCACGTGCTGGGGGAGATTAGCGCTGTGAGTAGACGAGAGCACTTCTCCCAGTCTTTCAGTAGTGTTTTGTGAATAAGAAACTCACATGCATGGGTCACCATAAGGAATGACACACACACACACACACACACACACACACACACACACACACACACACACACACACACACACGCACGCACACACGCAAACTTACACTTTCCTGAATTAAAGGTAAGGATGCACACTAGAGGCCCAGTGATGAGGTGGAGGGAGTTGAGGGGTCTGTTCCAGTTGTGGTCCTCTTTATCTGGGTCCACTACAGGCACGGTTAGGAGCAGCAACACTTCCAGGGGAATCTATTGGAATACAAGCAACAAGCACTTTTCCTCTGTTGCATGCACGCTACTTGTTTATCCAGCAAATAACGTTGTCCACAGACAAGGCAGAGCATGTTGCATGATTTTGTGAAAGCATGATGCGTTGCGACATCGAAGCAAGTCAAATTTGTAGTTTCTTATGTCTCATTCCATCGAACTACTGATACGCTCCCTGATCTGATAAAGTTACCTAATGCGGTTATAGCCGATAGAGGGCCGCGAAGTGAAAGCAGAAGTGCCGTTCACCCTGTTACATGTTGATAAACCGCTGAAGTGATTTTGGAAACATTATTTCAAAGTAAGAAAAACTCTTTAGTGTTGCTTTAAAATGGCAACAGGGCACCCATTAAAAGACTACATGCAGAGTTGCCTAGAGCCTTATATAGAACAGCTGGTATGCTTTTTGAATTCATAATTTTACCAAAACTAATCTTGGATTTTTGTTCAAAGAATATACTTCTCACTCCAGAAATGTTTCAACGGTCTTATCTTCAGTCAATATTTCATGAACTGTTCTTTCTATCAGCAAATGTCTGAACAAGATTGATCTTTGTGCTGGCCATACCCACTAAAACAAATTGTACTCAGAGACGGCATTATTCTGTGACATACCAGAATACAATGTAAGTGAGACCCACCTGGATCACATGCTATTCTGGATTGCTACATGTCACAAAGGGTTCCGTTATTTGAGAACACAGTCCCATAGGAGGAACATTACACAAAGGAATGCAGCTAGTTGTACCCAGTATTGTTAAAAGGTCCAATTCGGCTCCCTGAGGATCAGCAGCCTGCCAGTCTCTCTAACAAAGCTGAATGCCTTAACTGTTAGCATTGTTGCTAACATTCCCCCAGTGTGAACAGTGGGTGTTGAAGCTAATGCAACGTGGCCCAGCATACAGGCAGAACATGCTCACCTTCACCACCTTCAGGAGCCTCCAGGCCCAGGACTTCCTCCTCCACTTCCTGCTGTCCACGGGCTTCAGGGAGCCCAGGAAGATCTGACTGGTGGAGAGCGTGTGCGGAAGCATAGGCTGATACTCCTCATCTGTGATCCCAGCACAGACACAACACATATTAGGATGAAGGATTTAGGAGAACATAGAACTACCATAAAACTTTAATAATAATAAAAAAAAAAATGATGCAATGTTTTGTTAATCACAATGTTGCCAATTCTCCTGGAGGAGCCTGGAGTACAATTGAGGTACTCTGAGCTAAGATGTTGCAAAAACAAAGCCTTGCATAATTTAAAAAAAAGTAACATTGGGTAACATTTCATAACTCCTGAAAACCCGCCTCGGATTTTTTACAATTACCTGTAAAACAGTGAAATTCTGCCTTTGATGAGACAAAATGAGACGAAACCTTTCCCCAGATGAATGCCCACGCCAAACAAGTAAACCATATTTGCCAACTTCCTTCCCTTCCCGTGAGTGTAACACTACATATATTTATATGTAGTGTATATTTATATACACTACATTTATATGCGGCCAGCCATAATATGAAGGCTTATGCTGTGTCAAGAGACGAAACTGTCCACACACTATATACACATGGTGTGCTTACCATCACCATACGTTTGTATGCTCTTGTTGAGACTCTCAGCGTAGTCATCGTCACCAGTCAGCAAATCTGCAAGGTGAAGAGAAATATGAGACTTTAACAAAAACAAATTCAATCAAAGACAATCCTCTGCAGCATACAGCATCAACATTAAATATGATTAGCATTATCATATTATGAAAATCAATCTTCTACAATTGCATTCGAGTTGAATGCAATGGCAACATTTGTATTCAGTACCTAATTGTATTTCAGTATGGTTATGATAACTGGGATGACTCCATCAAAGGCTCAGTAGCGATGTGATTATTGCAGGATGATTGCATGATTAGTTTTACCTGGTGTGTGTGACGGAGTCGGCCCATTGATGGAGCGCTTCCGATAGTTGTAGATGTAGGCACTTATCAGGACAGTGGCAACGTACACCATATACAGGCAAATGTACCCTTTAAATAATAAATACAAAAACAAAAAATATCACTGTGTCTTCATGACATTTGACGTCTCATTACATGGGCACAACAAACAGAAGCAAATGATAACTTTGCTGATGACTTATTGGTACCATGAGAAACTATGGTATACTATGCATGACTGGCTGCATGCATGATTTTATTACACACCATTGAATTCAACAGAGTAGGAATACACACATGTGGTCATGGCATTTAGCTTTTGTCCAAAGTGACAAGTTCAAATCACAACAATACGTAAGGGATAATCAACGACGCGCCGTGCGTTTATAGGAAAATAATGCACGTTCGAAGTGGTAATAAGGACCCGACGCCGCAGGCGGAGGGGACTTTACACTTCGATAAGTGCATTATTTTCCTATAAACGCACAGGGCGCGGAGTTGATTATCCCGCTTATACCACTGCTACTACATAGCCGTGCGGTATATAGAAAAATAATGCACGTTCCAAATAGCGCATCACAATAGGAAATTTGACCAAGCAGTGGTATAAAATAGTTACATTTAACAGTAAACAATTTTAAAAGTTGGCAGTACTACTTTAAGGAGAAAAGCAATAATAAACAACAATGTCAATTCAATCAATAACTTGAAATGAAAATAACTAAATACTGTAATATAGAAACCACAACACATAAGAGACGCACAATAAAGTAGTGCATGTTGTACGGATATGCCTTTAGACCCCTCTACATTAGTGCATCAGCTACAGTCATTTCCTGTGTATTGGCCGCATTGTGTATAAGCCGCAGGAGAGTGTTTTATGCAAGTTAAAAGAAACAAAACCATATTAAAATACCATATTACTGATGCCGTGCATTAATCTCATAGCTGAAGAAATTGTGCAAAATCAATGTATAAGCCGCGGCTGATAGTAGGGAAATTACGGTAAATGATGGTGCCACCTACCCAGTGCCTCTGCCAGGTATATGTGACCTTTGAAGAGGATGGTGAAGGTCCAGAAGACCGCTGCCATGTAGAAGATCATGTCCCGTAGAAAGGGCCTGGAGGCCACCGTGAAGGGCTTCACCAGAGCCACGCAGCCGGCCACTACGGTGGTCACAAATATCCCAGCGCCTACAACACAAGAGTTACCATGGGAGTAGAGAGGCAGTACAGCTATGAAATGAGTGGTAGCACAAGTCAGGTCATACACAAAGCATCAAGCACATCGCATTTGATGTCCTCCTGCATCCTCACTACTGGTATCATCTAGACAGCACATTCCATGGATTTCCAGTGTCTAGCTTCCGTGAAAAGTGGAATAAGAATGCAAACGGAACGAGACTTAGGGGTAGCAGTGACCAAACCCACCAAAAAGCGCCCCAATGGCCAGTCCAGCGGTCTGGGGTCGCGAGAAGGCAGCCATGGCGCTGAAGACATCAGGGGCGCCGTTCCCCAGCGCCAGAAAGGTCACTCCCTGGGCATGAGGTCAAGGAGGAGCACAACTACACCCAGAGGTCAGAGGTCAAACAACTGCAACATTCTATTATTCCATTTGATTAAGCAATATGCACTTTTCACGGTAAGGTGCATGTTCCACTGGGGGGATTGTGGACATCTCCTGTACTCAAAAGGATACAGCAACGTTGTGCGTCAGCCTTAGTGTGGAGGAAATAGCAGACAGATTTGGGCAGAAGCTGTCGGGAAAAGAAAGAAGGAACAGTATAAGACTCTAACTCCATCTGTAAACAAGGATATATTAGGGCAGCAGTTTGCACACACAGTATCAAATATAAGTTCACAGTGGGCTGACACTTATCTGACACTTTTAAAACCTCTCATATTCATCATAATCAGTTAAGACAACTTCTGCTTTTGCTAGTTCAGCTTCATTTAGGGAAAGCATTTACATAACTGTTGTGGCTGAGCAGATGTTCCCGTTTTAGAAAAAAAAATTCTCAGACCAAAAATATCTGCTTATAGAAGAATTTGAACTAAGGTTTTTGTAACAGCCCGCTTCCTCCCTTGTCTGCGTTGCACGTGGGTGGGAGGTGATTACCATTATTGTTTTCTAAGCACTTGTACTGAAAGAGGAAATGTCCAAGTGAACTTCCTGTTTGAAAATTGACCTGTGTAGCAATTTATGAAATGCCAGACACAAAGACACATCCACTTTCACAGCGTTAGAAAGTGCTTGGTGAGTGGTTTCTCGCGTCGCATCATGCGCGATAAAACGAAAGGGCAAATGCTTTCTCAAAGATCCTTCATTACTATCCCTATGGCTTTCTTCTTATCAGCATGCATGCTCACAGTAAACTTTACAGCAGTAAGGTGACTGAAACCGTCATGTGACTATGGTGTCATTCAAATGCCATTAGCACGTGAGCTTGTCATTTCGATTTACAGGTATTGCACCCCACCCTTCAAAAGGAAAAAAAACACTACTTATGCTTAGGGCAGTGGACTGGCCAACAACAGCAGTCACATGACGTGGTCTGTTCACCACAAGATGGTGCGGCTCAACACTGAAAAAGAACATGTGAAAGCTACAAAACGTACAATTTTGAGGCAGCAAGTCCGAGCGCCAGGAACAAGAACAGCAGCCATACAGCCTAGAGGGAGTCAAGAGGAGAGGAGAGGAGAGGAGGGAAATGGGTCAAAAAGCTGTATTTGTCCACACTTTTAAGATTCATTCCAAAGACCAGAGAGTAGGCTACTATTTAGATGTACAGTCACACTTTACAGTTACAATAATAGTAATGACAACACAATGAATCACAGCCCTCTTGTAAACAGTGCATGTTACATGAAAAGGGTACAAGTCAAGACCACGATCAAACATCATTCAAACACAAATGCATAACACTCATTCCTGAAAACTGGACTGAACACATGTCCAACATGCACAGCTAGTAATTATAAAACTGGGGCTGTATTAATTAGAATAGGAGCACTAGATTAGCCTACTGATGATTAAAAAACAGTATTTACATCTACTAGATAATGATCTACAAGAAGATTGCCCATCTTACATAGATGGTGATGGCCAGGGGCAGGAGTCTGGGAGAAAACTGGCAAAAGGTGAAGCGAGGGTAGTTGATGAAGCCATCCTCTTGGCTACAGTCAGGGGTGCTTTTGACAAACTCGCAGCGCTGGTTGGCACTCAAGTTCATAACAACATCGCACTGTTAATACACAGGGTCAAGGTTTAAGATACTCGAGAAATTCTTAAGAGAGACAGCCTAGGGGTCTACAGTGGAGCCCAAAATAACTTAGTTACCATATCACCTTATACACCACCAGGACAGCTTTATTCTTACAGTGAGTGCGTACATTTCCTCATTCAAAACATTTTTTTTGCTTATGAAGTTCTTCTCCGAAGTTACCAAGGAAAACCCACCTCCCACCTTAATCTAGACACCTGAGTTTCAGTGCGGGGAGGCAAATATTTGTCAGTGACAAGGACATACTGTGCTATCTGGTTACCAACTTCAAAACATTACGCAATCGCACACCAAGTAGGTAAACACAAGCTTCTAATACATCTCCTAAGGAAGAATAAACTGCCAAATGCAACATAACATAACACACACATAGAACATTTTACTCACTTCGTCGGCGGTCCCCTTCACAATTCCCAATAAGGGTTGCGTTCCAATGACACTCACGTTGTTCCATAAATGCTGAGATGTCCCTCCCCACTGACTAGACTCCAAACACGCAACATGGTGTGAACCACACAAGGCAACTGCTAAAAACGACGTTAGGATCAGATGTTTCATGATTTAACTCGTTTTCTCTCTGCTGTCCATAACACTCTGTGACTTCAGTAAGCATTTCATCACCCACATTACTGTGGAACAGAGTGTACTAACATGGAATGCGTAAAATGCATCTTGACAGAGAAAACAAAAGCTGCAAATTAAAACCTTCTGCGAGAAACGTTACCCACAGTTATGTGCTCAACTGAATTCGCATGAGACGGCTGCACGGCTCTGCTTGTATGGCAAGTAGTCCTCTGCACTTGCTAGGGAATCTTTGGTAGGAAGTGGCGCCCTCCCCGCGTCACCACCTCAGCCATTTCCTAAATCGTCACGCAGACTGCCCACTTCTTAAAGCTAAACAAAGCCTTTTTATATTCAGTGTAATGCAATTTGTGCAGAGACTACGGAATTGTATTTAATTAATTTGATTAATAGAATAAAACATATGCAAATATTTAAATAATGAATGAAAATATGATATACATTATAAAAAACGAAAACGTTTATTTGCTTGATTAGTTTATTATCAAGTCTTGAACAATACATACTTTAATCATATAAGAAAATAAAGTGCTATGGTTTACATATGTACAATTTTGACAACAAACAAACGTTAAAATGGCAATACAATACATGACTAAATCTATTGGTTCAGACTTATTGACTTATCGATTACCAGCATTTTTTTTAATGTCTTATTTTGTTAAAATGGCAATACAACACATGACCAAATCCATTGCTTCAAAGTTCAGACTTATTGATTACAAGCAAACAAAAAGCTGTACATTTTATTTTTTCATTTCTTATTTCTTTAAATTTAACAAGTGCTCAGGGCATTTCAGTCACAAAAAGCCATTGTTGGGGAAATGTCAACTAGAATTCTTTAGGCACTTTTTGAGGTTTTTAAAAGGCACATGCCAAAGCTGCAGTTTGAAAATTCCAGCCAGATAAGAGCACTTCACTTCACATCACCAAGCTCACTGAGTCAACATGTCCTCATGTGTCCTGGCTGTTGCCCTCGTAGACCAGGACGGAGTCCATTTCTCCAGTCTTGGAGTCGTAGTGGCCTCCAACATCCTTTGTCACTACTGGGCACAGATCCTGTTCACACCATCTGAAAATTACACAGGAACAATTAGGCCTATTTCGAAGCAATACTTATAAATAAAGCAAGTTGTGTTTCCTGAATACAGGTTGGATTTCTGAAATGAAGGTGATCAAATGTTATGTGTCAGATGTATACTGTACTGTAGCACTGTGGCCTTACCTCAGGGCAGCATAAACATCGGCCCGAGATGCTCCATCCCAGTTGGCATGGTCTACAAGCAGAGCACCTGAGAGGTGCAGAGGAGACTGAGATTACTCTGTGAAAACTAATTCAGTAGGATTTTATGGAATTCTGCTGTGATATTTTGGAATTCTGTGTGCTTAAGTAACGGAAACGTTAGTATAAGGATACACGCTACTTTGTAGGATTCTATTCCATATGTGGCATTTGCTTTATGCAAATGACTTCCATTACCCATGTAGACGCGTGCCAAGGTGTATGCCAGATCTCGAGCTGCCATCTCCATGACGCCGGGCGGCCGTCGTACAGCTGAGCGCATGAACTCTCCCAGCCTGGAGAGGGCGCTGTTCACGGCCCCCACAGCAGGCTGCAGGGCATGGCCCGCTTCTACAGCTAAGGTCTTCATCTACAGAGAGGAAAAGGTTTTCAACCAGGGATCCCATCAGTCCTCCTATAATACATTTAACTTACTCAGAGAGATAATAGAGACAATAGCTCACATACTTGAGTCACTTTCAGCAAAGAAATGGTATTTCAGATACACCTAGTAGACTTGCATTTCTTAATCTAATGGTGATCTAATGGTCTAATGGTAGATTAAGACAAGCAATGAGATTTTAGGTTTCAAAATGGCCGACATTCGGACAACACGCCTGGTCTTCTGACCTTAATTGACTCCACAGTGACTGAGGCGTTCAGACTTGTCCTACTCTACCTTCACGTCAGCGAAGAACGAGTCCAAAACCTGCCCCGAGCTCTTGGAGATGCAGCGGAGCACGTCCAGGGACAGAATGTTAGTGGTGCCCTCCCAAATGCTCAAGACCTGAAGCAGAGACCAGAGACCATGTCTCAACACCCACCAATGGAGCCATTATGAGTCATTAGATCAGTCCATGTGAAAAACAATTGAGGCAGTCTGGTGTTTCTCAGCTCTACCTGTGCATCCCGTAGCATTCTGGGTAATCCTGTGTCCTCAATGTAGCCTTGACCCCCAAAGCACTCCAAGCCCTCAGAGACGACAGCCACAGCCTGAGAGCAGAGTGAAGCTGAATACTTCAGTATTGCAAAGGTATTGTATGAGAGACCTCACATTTTTACACTGATGAATGTTCTCATTTTTGCTCCATGGGTAGCAAAATAATTAAGACTGCAACACCAGAAAAAAACAGATGATATGATTTTGTAGCACAATAATTATATGTCTGGATTCACACCATCTGTAGATGTATGCAACATCATTATTGGGTTTTTCTGTGTGTGTGCTGCTGCTCTCTTGGCCAGGGCCCCACTTAAAAAAGACATACAAATCTCAATGTGCTCTCTTCCCTGGTTAAATAAATAAATCATTTTAAATAATTAAAAAAAAAAAACACATGCATAATAGAGTCTATGTCCCCACAGCAGTGTGTGAGCTGAGCGGGGGAGTGTGGGGACTGGCCTGTTTCCCCGTGTATAGCAGTGTGCGAGCGTTGTGTGGGGACTGGCCTGTTTCCCCGTGTACAGCAGTGTGTGAGTGTTGTGTGGGGACTGGCCTGTTTCCCCGTGTACAGCAGTGTGTGAGTGTTGTGTGGGGACTGAGTGTTGTGTGGGGACTGAGCGTTGTGTGGGGACTGAGCGTTGTGTGGGGACTGGCCTGTTTCCCTGTGTACAGCTTGGCCACGGTGGTGAGCAGCCGCAGCAGATGGAGCTCCATGTCGGAGGCCTTGGCGCTCTCCTCCCTCCCCAGCAGGCGGCACACCTCCATCATGAGCAGGAACGCTGCACGCGTCTCCACCTGCACCAACCACACGGGACGCCCACAATATGGAGGGATACTCGTTTTTATAGAACTCAGAATTAAACGGCTGGTTAGTATAAGTACAACAGTTCATGTTGTTTATACAATGTCATTGCAAGGCACTACACATATTAATAATATATTCAATTCAATTCAATTCAATTTTATTTATAGAGCGCCAAAACATTACACATGTCTCAAGGCGCTTCACAGAGCGTCAAACCTTCAAAGAGAGCCCATGAGCAACAGGGGCAAGGAAAAACTCCCTAGAATTGGATATATATATATATATATATATATATATATATATATATATATATATATAATATAACATTTAGAACAGTTTTAAGTTTTACAGTGAAGATACTTGGACTCACCTCCATCCTTGCCATAGTTTGCACATGCAAAGGATGGTCCTTCAAGAACTTTCCAAAAACAAACCGTTTGGTAGCGTACTCTCGGCTCATTTGAATTACCCTGAAGGAGATTTTAAAAAGTCCCGTCACTCAGATTGCTTTGAAAATGAATGTGTATCAGCAAACACATAAGAAATACATGATGCAGAATCCGTACCTTCTCATGGAGCCCACTGCGGATACAGTGTTGTGGATACGCGTAAGGGTTAGCATGCTAGCAATGGATGCCACCCCTCTGCCTTCCACTGAAATCTTGAGGGGGGGAAAATAGCATTTTGCATTAACGCAACAGAAACAACTTGCTACTTTTTGAGTTGTGTTTTACAGGCAGCTGCTGTTGGTATCATCTTCAGATTCATATCTCAGATCATGGGTTTCATCAGGTCCCTTTCCACAGCTGTGCTAAGCGCCATGCAGTTTGCATTCATAATCTAGGTGCTTGATTTCATACACCTGTGGAAAGGGATAATATAAGGTGCAGGAGAGATGACCTTTACAAACCCCACTATAATAACCTGGTCAAATATGTTGCCCAACTTGAATCCAATACCGTTGTGGTGTTCCAAGGAAAGGGGCAAATCAACACAACCTGCCTCCAGTAAAGAGCAGCAGAAAAAGTGTTTGTTTTTTTCTTTTTCTGAAGAATAACTGACTTGTTTCAGTGAGTTGTTTCCTCCGACCTCTACCTGTGTTAAAAGGCAGAGGTGCACGGATACAAGGAGGCTTATTTGTCACATAGAAATACTAATTAAATAGCAAAAGAGTATAAAGTGCAGTGTGTGTAGCCCACAGTACATGTGCAAGTGTGTAATTAGTGTAAGAGCAGCTTATTTAATCTTTAATGCTTGTTCAGGATACGGATCGCTTGAGGAAAGATGCTCCTCCTCAATCTCTCTGTCCTGGACTTGCAGCAGAAACTGTGTAACTGCGTAAAGCTACACTCTTATTTTCTTCCTTCATTTTACATTAACAACCCTGCCCTACCCTACCATACACATACCCTACCCTACCATAAGAATACCCTAAGCTACCAGTCAACTTAGAAGTATCATATCATATCCTATAATTTCCCATTTAAGTGATATTACACAGGGGGGTACTCACTGCGCTCACTTCAGTTATACAGTATGCTGTATGAGGTGCACCTTAACTTGTCTCCATCTACCATATATTGTTGTTGGTATGAACAACCCTAACCCCTGACATGGTGTTGTTAACTGGTGCTAATGTCAGGATGCATGTGAGCTCCACATGGATACGAGCCTGTCCTCATACTGAGGTGATCTGGTCATGATGCATGTGAGCTCCACATGGATATGAGCCCATCCTCATACTGAGGTGATCTGGTCAGGATGGATATGAGCCCGTCCTCCTACTGAGGTGACCTGGTCCTGGTCCCCCTCTGCCGTGTGCACTGACCAGGTGTGCCGGGAGGCCGTGCAGCAGGAGCTCCGCGGTGGGCATCTGCCGCGTGCCCAGCTTCTCCTTCAGCCGCTGGACCTCGATGGCGTTCAGGTTCCCCTGTGCGTCCCGCACCTCCGCGTAGAACAGAGACAGACCGCCGCTGCCCTACATGCACCGAGAGAGACGGCGGGGGAAAACAAATGACATCTATGGGATGCTGTAATATAAAGGCATAAGCACTAAACAAAACGGGAGGACATACAGTAGATGCATCATGTGTTCCCGCTATTCTGTTCTACAGTGATTGGTCTATGTTAGGTGTGCTGCCGAAGACCGGTTTGTACTGCAGTTAGATCGTGCACTTCTACACACTTCATCCACAAGGGGGCACCAGCTTTCACAGTCACATAAGGAACAGACAACAATATTACAATGTCTCTCTGTAAAAACTCTAAAAACACAATTCCAATGGTGTGTCCCATACAGTTCAAAGATCTTATCCAAAAGAGGACAAAGATAATCAACAACTCATACCTGTTTAGGTTGTCCATCTTTATCGGGTATCCGTGCTAGTGTAAGAGTCATATCTGCATCAGTGGCAGATGTAAACCACTTGAAGCCTCGCAGCTTGTAAGTCCCATCAGCTTGTGGCCAGGCCACGGTCTCAGTCCCACTAGCTGCCGATGGAAGGTTGGTGAGGAAGATTCATTTTCAGTATTCTCACAAAAATAAACAAAGATTTTTGAGTAGTAGTATTTGTAGCACTGGTAGTTTTTATCATATCAGAATCTATGGCTACATCATGGAAAAACCATATAATAGAATAATATACAGTAGAACACACAGATACATAGTACATAGAGTCCATAGACAAACATTTCTGGGACAGGATACCTCACATAGGCAACAGATTAAAAGAATGCACAGTATCAGATATACACATTTCAGTTTATTTTCATGTATGTGATGGTGAATGCTATTAATTAAGTTAGTAGGCCACAGTCTGCCCTGTAATAGTAAGAATAGCTAAATTCCTAAAGCCGCAACAGAGCAAGGCTTTGACAAAATGTTCACTTACCGACATCAGAACCGCCCTTGCGCTCGGTCATCCACTGACCCGAGGTCCAAAAACGTTTGGGGTCTCGAGAGGTCAGTCTCTGAAACGCCTCTTCCACTGACGAGCCCCCACCTAGTGACTGAATGACAACCAACATGAGGCTTGCATGAATAGCAATTAAGTAAGTAAGTACGTTTTACATATATGGTGCATTTCTTATGCACACAGTAGACCAAACACACCCATCTAAATCAATGCATCTGTCCTGCAAACACAAGTATAGCCATGACAGCTAGAGGGCAGCAACGTTTTTTATTCTAATCAAAACACAACAGAAGCTTTTCCCGAGGACAGGGTTCACACCCCAGCTACATAGATGTACACCACAGACTCAGACCTCGATGACTTTGGCTGCTCCGTCAGTCATGGCCAGAGGGCAGGTGTACAGACCAGATGAGGGGGCGTAGAGGAAGATCTTAGCCATCTGGTACACCCGGCTGCAAGGAATGTCAACAACAAAGAGGTTGTCACTCAGCTGTGTCTGGCTGCCATGTACTCATGCACTAATAACAAATCAAAAAGAATTAGGTCGGCAGTGACCTGCCCTGTGCCAAGCAAACAAAAGTCATAATATTTACCGACACTATGAAAATAGACGGTCAAGAAGTCAAGTTTAGATTGGATTAGATCCAACGTTCCTGTCGTTCCGCAGTGTACAAGTACAAGACAGCGAAATGCAGTTTTGCAAGTCACTGTCAAGTCACATTCAACCATGAAAATACAGCTGATTCTGCCCACTGGCGATTCTAGAGTCTGTGGGGGCCCTAAGCAAAAAATCCTAGGGGGCCCTACTTACACAACCCCCCCCCCCCCCCCCCCAAAAAAAAAAAAACTAAAAATTTGTTTTTAACATGCTGCTAGCACTATGCCAAGCATTTATCTCATTGCAAGTGCCATTCACACATGCTACATACTGTTTACTGTAATGCTACACTGGTTTTTTTTCTAGGCTACCCAGATCTGCCACAATATCATGCATAAATACTTGCATTGATTTATTTTAGATTTTTAAATAATACAAATTCAAAAAGCAACTATACAAATTCTTACATTTTGACGTGTATCTCACCACAGCAAGCAGCTCGACATGACTTGGTTGTATAGGCCTGACTGCTCTGTAAATGGCAAGAACCATGATGGAGGGATACGGGTAGCAATTTACAGAAATATGTGGTGTGTAGGCCTACCTTCCAGAAATAAGCTGATCTGACCTGACTTGTTTGCGTTGTAGCACACATGACGTGCACACTTGATGATTCTCTATAATATTTATTTTACTGCATTGCAATGAACAAAGTAAAGGCAAAAAAGTGTTTATTTGTCAAACAAATTTGGATGCAATATGAGTCTTGAATTGGATACCATAGGAGTTTGCTATAGCCTATAGGATCTCAAAACCGTATGCTATGAACGTGCCTTGCCATAGAGAAACACATGATAACGTTGGATTATGAACAGCTATTATCGCACAGACGCACACAAAAACATAGGGTAAGTGGAGCTAAATGAAGTTATTATTTTGCTGTCACTTGGTCTGTTTTATAACTTAAAAGGTTGTATTTGGTATCTGTGTGGATAGCTCTAGCTCTCCTCTTTCATCTGACATGCGTGTCATCTTTCTGATCGCGATTTCACGAGTAAATCAAACGAGAGCTAGTATATGACATTATTATTTGTTTGTCACTTCGTCTGTTTTTATAACACAAAAGGATCGATGTATTTGGTATCAATGGAAAGCTCTGTTTCCCCTCTTTCATCTGATATGCGTAGCATCTCTGTGCGATGCCGAGTTTGCCAGTAATTCAAGCGAGACTGGATGTGCGGGTGTAGAGCAATATAGACTGTAAATATGATATACTTTGATTTAACTTCATGACTTTCATACTTGATGGTACAGACAAGTGCCTAGTCTCGTTGGAAAGCCCCGCTTCTGCTCTTTCGTGCAAAACAGGTCTCATCTCGCTGCGACTAATAATTGCGGAGCAATGTAACAGTGAAGAATGGGTGTGTTTTTTTGATGCACTTTGCGCTAGTCGGGCTCAATATGTGTGGATTGTTTGCACTCTTTTGGACACAGATCCACTGTTTATAAGCCGATAGCATACATGTACTATTTGTAAGACAGGACAGGACAGGAGCACACAAAATCACGTAACCCACCATTCAATCTCTATTGACGAAATTCTCGCTTGTCGCACCAGTAAACGCTCTGAGGTCTCGGGGCCCCCTAACGGCTCGGGGCTCCAAGCAGTTGCTTGCCATGCCTGTCGGCAAGGTGCGCCCCTGATTCTGCCATAATTCTGCTGATTATGCCAGTTGATAGCACCAGTCATAGACAAAACATTTATCACACATCCCATCAGCTCAGCAGATTTAAAAACCAACGCCTCCTCTCACCGCCTCGCTCACCTCCACTCTCCATAGCATCTCTCGTAGCCGGCGGCGACCAGGCCCTCCTCGGCGGAGATCTCCTTCATGCGGCTCCAGGCTGGACAGGTGAGGATGTGGTCCACCCGGCGGCCCCAGGCGTCAAAGGGCTTCAGCCGCGGAGGGCTCGCCTCACACTCCAGACCCAGCGCGTCCACCTCCTGCACCAGCCGCTCCCCGAATCTAGTCAAGTCCTCCTCCACGTCCTGAGAGATACAAGCAGCACCAAAACGGTAGTAGTTACATTGCACTGACATGACGAACATTACCAAGACATCTCATTTCCTTCATCACTGTTCTATTATCACTTCATCACTAAAGTCTATTATGATCTTCTTGAATTTCCCCTTGGGGATCAATCTACCTATCTATCTATCTATCTATCTACAGTATATATCTATCTATCTTTATCTATCTGCTACAAGTTCCCATGTCTAGTATAATTTGCCACAAGTTCATCAGTGCAACAACTGTGTGAAAAACATCACAAATGAAAATATTTCAGTTGTCAAGCTTGACCTGTAATTGTGCAGGCTGTTCAAAAGACCTACTCGTGAAGGTAAATGTCGCCGCAGGTATGTTCGCAGTAAGGCATCTTCCAAGAAGGGGTTCTTTAGGAGAGGCTTGTCCTGAAAAAACGTTCCTATAGACGAGCGCGAGAACACCGGACCCTCGGGCAGCTCGGCAGGCTGCTCCCAGGAGCTGGCTCGGCTCTGCTGCTGGGCAACACTGCTGCAGGACAGCGGCCGACTCAGTGGGAACCAGACCCGGTTACTGGTGCTCACGACTTGTCGGCCATGCCAAAGGAGGGCCATGAGATATCAGGGAGAATCTGTAGAACAATAAGACATAGACAGACTGAATTCAAGTGGAGGACGTAAAACCTCAGATAAAGCAAAGTCGTTGTCTAGTATTAGGCCTACTGGCTTAAATTAGTGGTATCTCAGTGACATGTCAGCTAGAATAGGCAATAAATGTAATGGCATTAGCCTACATCCATTACGTTTTGGTTAATGTTGCAAAAGAGCTTTGATTAATAGGCCTAGCAATTATTTTCCCCACGTAAACAAACAAACAAATAGCCTATCCACAGACGGCTGTGAGCAACAGGGGGGTATTTCACAAAACCAAGATAGGGGATTTAGACAGGCTTACTGGGTTATCCTGGATGAACATAGCCTTGACTTGGTTTCACAGAAGAGATCACATATAAGTTACCATGGGAATTTATACTTGGAAGCTAGCCTGCTCCCGACCAGGCTAACAGCCAAGCTAAGTTAATTCTAATGGTAATTACATTATCTGATTGGTTCTGCTAGCTGTCAGTCAAATCAGACCTCCATGCGATTTTTTCAAAGAGCTGTATTCCATTTATATTATTTGCTACTTGTATTTACTCGCAAAACACAGCAGAATGGCTGCCTTTACCATATGGGTGTCATTTAAATTATGGTGGCCTTATAATACTCGTTTGCTTCTTTTTTGACGGACGTTTGATGAATAGCCTACTGTAGTAATTGGTTGGAAGTGGAGGGGACATTTTTCGAAGGTGTTTTCAACTAATTCGGCTTTTCAGACAAATTAAGATAATATAGGACGTACTTTGTGCATCTTTGCGGTGGCAAAGAGCTCTCTTAATGACGTTGCGTGCTGAGACAAGGAAGCTCTCACACGTGGGTGCATACGTACATTTGCATTCAGTTGATCTGCCACACCTACTCCCGCTATGTAACAGAAATACTCATGATTCCCATCCAAAAAAGTACAACTTTACCTCGTTGTTAGTCTATATCAAAAGCGGTTGTTCACTTTGTGTGCAAGACGCTATTTTTCGCGTCTTTTTTATTCCCACCGTGAGTTATTTGGGGGAGAAACGAGAACGCGCACACATACCGAATAACTTAGACCTGTCTTGACCTAGCCCCCTCAACTCATCTGCGCTCAGCATTAGTGAAACGTATTTAGCATGTTTACTTTGACCAGGCTTGGTCAACCGCGTGTGTCGTCACTTATCTTGGATCTACTTACTCTGGTTTTGTGAAATAGGCCCCAGGTGTGGGGGCATAGACTTAGCCCTAAATCATGGGAAGGTGATCTCGCACCGGCTGACCCAGTTCAATTGACAGCAATTTGACAGGTTGTATTGTTGTGAGTTGCGATGTTTTTATAGACGAGAGCGTGTCATCACTATCTGTCATCATCACTATCCTGATTCGTACACTCATAACTGAGCTGATGTCCTTGCTGTAAGATTGCATTCCGCTCTGCAGTTTGCAAAATAACGTGCTGGTTGGGGGCTGAGCTCATAACATTGCGCTCCGCCTCTGCCACATTAAGCCCATCCCAAGCTTCAGCCAGGAGAGCCAGGAGTAGCCTAGGCTATTAATTCTGCCCCTGCTCAGAAACATTTCTGTTTGGTAGGTGCTGTAAGCGGGCTAAGTAGGTGAAAGTGGATGCGGTAGTGTATGTCTAACAATACTCCAAACGATCAGTGGTAAACTGAACAAAGCTGGTTGCATGTGTTAGTGTCTGAGTGCTGCCAGGTAAGTTGTAGCCGTTCAACACCTAACAACCACTTTACACTCAAATCGTTGTCTGGTCACAGAAATGTCGCTCACGCCGTCCGGCTCCAGTCATCATATCTTCGCCACAAACTGTTACAAATTTTCGTCTAAAAAGCCTTCTCAAACAGTACAACTTACCCGGTCCTTTGTTTACGGTCAGGTCTTCTACACTTCAATCCAGATTGTAGAGCACAGACTGTTTTGTATGTTCAGGAAGTCACACTGACACCACATGGATAGGAGTGTTTCTACCAACGATAGGCCTAGCCTACTTACTGTAGTTTAAAGAGGACAGACAACTGAACATCTACTAATCCTTTCCTGTTATTTTGTGACGGGCATAAGAAAATCAAAATAATGTCAAATATTCATGGGTTTCATCAGTGGGGTGTCCTACGAAGCTCGATTAGTGGCTTAGCGAGGTATGTTGCGCTCAAAACCAGGGTATGCTGTCATACGAAAGTGGATTTGTTTTAGCGTCGCTGTATCACCATGGTATCTTATGCTCGCAACCAAACCTGCTCGGGAGCGGGTTATGTGCTTAGTTATAGCTCAAATCGTGAAATATCACCGCCCTCTGACCAATTCTAACCAATCCATTATCTTGAACAACGAAGTTATCTCACGTGTGCTAATCTGTCATACTTTGAACAAGTTCGGCCCCGCCTCTGCAAACATTTTGAATCTTGAAGGCGCTTTTAGGTATGTTGTGCGTGCAAATATGTCACTACTATGGACATGCATGCCATACAATATCTGATGACCATCGACTTTTTGATGTTATAGGTTAGACACTAAAAAAGACCACCCTAGATTTCGCTACCGCTCATAAATGCGGAAGTAATCGTTTTTAAACCTAGGCTGTCTTGTGCGTTTCCACGTTTCCCGATTGGTCAAAATCACCGCAACCACGAGAACGCGCACAGATCTGAGCTGAAAGCCTAGTTTGACAAATTTATCACATACCTGCTGTCGTAGGATCACTTAACTTAATACCCGAGTGAAGGCTTTGTGCAGCCTCGATATGTCTAGATAACCTAGATTTGTCTAACTTGCTTCGTAGGACACCCCACTGGTCCCTTTCCACAAGGGGATATCATCAGTAGCTCAAAGGCCAAAGGTACGTTGAGTGGAACTGATTTAAACCTATGGTTCAACACCTATTATTTTTTTGTCAAGGAGTAATTTATTGAAAAAATAAATGTGCAAGGTTCAAAATTTCTTTGGCTGATTTATTTCAAATTCAGAAACAAGGAATCCAATAGCTGAAACACCCAATGATTAATCTACATGATTCATCTACATACAACATCCTATTCTCAATCAAAAAGCCAATGAGGAAATAAAAGCATGACTCATAAAACCATCTGTTAGGTAAAATATATATATACTATACTTTAATGTAGACATTACAAGGATAATCTGAGTTATTTTTGGTTTCTTTTGTCCACAACCTCTGAAGTCAACCTTCTCATTTCGCATGGATTTGCAGGCTAACTGGCAGTAGTAATAAATGACTTATGCCTATGACTTTATTTGATTTGAAAATCCTAATCAATCAATCAATCAATCAATCAATCACACTCAATATTTCAAAGTCATAATAAACATGATACATGATAGATAAAAGAATAAAACAATTTTCTCCCACACCATCTACCGGCAGTAGCCTACTAAGAAAGTATAACTAGTATTAACCTTCTATTTTGAAAATCCCAATCAATCAATCCCAATACCTTTATTTTATTTTATTTTTTATCTAATGTCAGATGAATTGTCAAGGTCCATTCTGAATCAGGATCACTTGCTCTCAAGATTATCGCTTTCTGATTAGTTTGCTTTAAAGTTTGCTTTTAGTAACACAGGGGCACGATAGACTGGTCGAGGAGACGCCTTTAACTATAGTCAGTCACTTCATCAGCCCGATGCACTCTTTTAATCTTCAGAGTAATGGCTTTCAGTGAGGCCGAAGTCCATGTAGACCAATACAAACCATTTGCCCCGTTACCATGGTGGTGATGCCATTGGTATTGGCCGTTTGTGTTGGCTTCCTGGCACTTATGAAACCAAAATCCTCCCTTGACGTGACCGGCTGCACATTGACCCCAATAGGTATCCTGATCCCTATCAAAGGTGGAAAACATGTGCCCATTGTGTGCTTTCAGAGAATCACCTAAAAGAAGAATACATTTTGGGTGTTAACTGTGAAAATGAAGGAATATGATGATCATGACAAGTATAGTCTGAAGCACACAGTCTGTATAAACCAAACATTTACTGTGTGTTATGTGAGGGTTAATGGTCTTCGAAATGTCCCAATACAGAATCAGAAAAGACTTATTCATGTCCTAGGGGGAGAAAAAGTGGTGAGATTAAAAAATGAGACCACTCTTACCTGCACCGCCATTAATGAAGTCAACGAGATGGAGTCTATACCCAGCCGATGCTGATTCTACACGGAAGGTGGGGTACAGTGCAAAGATTTTCGACCCAGCAAAGTCCTCCACATCCACTCTCAGTGAATACCAATTCCCATCCCCCTTTATTGTGAGGAGGTGCATGTTCTCCAGACCTATAACGACAGGTGCCACAAACAGGTGATGGAACAAACATTTACAACCAACAATAAAAGTAGTATCATGATTTTTTTGTGACGGGTTGTTAAGAGAAAGACTTGCCTTTTTGTTTACAATTTAGCTTATTTTGTGGCTACCTTCAAGAAATTGTCCCCTTAGAGTTACAAGGTTCTACACATTTACATTCTGTGGGGTGCTTCTTGGATTTTAGAACATTATATTTAAAAAAAAAAAAAAAAAAAAAAATATATATATATATATATATATATATAGTTACGACTGTATGCGTTTCTTGTGTTGTATGTTGTTCCCAGTACTGTTTGTCCCTGTTCCTCTTCCGTTCCCTCTATCTCTGCTCAGGTGCTCTGCTGGCAACAACCTTATTTGGCAGCACCTGACCTGCTGATTGACTGGGGGTTAAAGGCTCCAGGATCCAGTTCCTCAGAGAGAGGCTTTTTGCATGGGGACTGACTGTCTTGTTGCCTCTCAGACTGGGATTTTGTCTTGTTACTTTGATTTGGACTTGGTTATGTCTCTTAGTGTCTTGTAAATGTATTCCTTAATGTTAATATATCCCACTGCTTGGGTCATAATAAGGCATTCTTGTTTTGTTAAGATTTGGGGTCAATGGTGGGTTATTGTTCACCCCAAAAGGGCCATTTTTATAGTGGGGTGTAACAATATATATCTGAGCAAGAACGCAGATAGAAGTTTCTAATTCTTGCATTTAATTAATTAAATGCAAGGGGACTCAGTACCTTGCATTTAATTAATTAATTCTCTCACAGATGGATTGCAAGGTTCCTCCTGACATTTCTGTCAAAACAGAGTTGTTCACATATTTTTTTACTTTCTTTGGGGTGCTTCTTCAAGTGACGTGGGTTTTAGAACATATTTTTTGAAAAAAAGTACTTCAAAAACTTTGGAGCTGAATATCTCAGAGCTAGAACGGAGATGGAAGCTTCTAAGTCTAAGGGGACTCAATTGTACCTTGCATTTAATTGATTAATTCTCTTACAATTGGATTGTATAGTTTGTATGTTTATAGTTGATTGCAGACGTCTTACCCAGCCAGTACTCTCCATCCTTGTATCCAAAGCCCTCTGAATACTGAGCATAGGTTCTGTCAAAATTCACACTCCCATCCATTCTCCTCAGGATCACCTGATGCAAAGGTGTTCAAAGTAAGGTCACGATGACACCATATCAAACATTAAATATTAATATTAAATAAGTCAGAGTAATGTTTTAGGTGTATGTGGTGCGTTCATACTGTGAGTCTGTGCCATAAACCTCATGCAGGCCAAAGTTACATTGTACATGTCTGTGCAGTTGGCCCATATTGTGTCATTATGCCCAAATCTATACTTATGAGTCAGCCACATCCACTCACTGTCCAATGGCCTTCTTCCATGTTCTCATTCTCAGGGCAGCCCATTTCACAGTACACCTCCACAGCTGAGTCCTCTCCTTCAGGGTAGATGGTGTAGACGCCACTGTGAATCGATCCGTTTTTGAAGACGTCTTCACAGTCGATTGGCAGGCCCTCGTCATCTATGTGAGGGTGAGGGTGAGACTGCGCCAGCAGGGGCAGGAGCAGAGCAACAGAGCAGTAGAGCTGCCAGGGAAGAGGGAAGGCAGGCAGGCATCGCGCTGTTAACCCATTTAATCACACATTTTTTTCAGACATGAAAATGATCAGAATCATGTATCTTGAAAATTCATACACTTTCGTGTTTAATGGCACAGTAGCAACATTTGATTTTTCGGTCACAATTGTGACCGGTTAATGGTGAGTAGCCTCCGATTTCTCTAAAGGTCATTGTTTCTGGTGCCTGTGTTTGAGAACTCCAATTAACTGCTCTTGAAGGCTACTTTGTTTGTTTGTTGTTTGTTTATTGTTTTGCAAACAGCTTGATTGGTGATTGGCCACAGTGGAAAATCCCCTGCCTATACACAAGAAACACACCTCTCCTGCATGTACTGTATCGGACGTGAAATAAGCCTCTGATAATAAATATTTTATACTAAAAGTAAAAACTCGGAGCAGCACAGATGCACTATTATAGCTGGATTTTAATTAAGGTGCACAAAAGGGACTAACTGAGGAAGATGCATGAAGCATCGAAACGTTAGTGCCTTTTAGGCACCTTAATTAAAATCCAGCTAAAAGTGCATCTTGTGCTTTTCCGAGTTTTTACTTTTAGTATATTATCTACACGGTCCCTTCTCTCGTCTGATGCACCAGATGTAATGCTGCAGAAACGCAGTGGATCTACTCTTTTGTGAAATAAATATTTAACATTCTTAAGTTGTTTATACATTTTTTATACTCAACCAAAAATGCGTTTCAGCAGTAACTCACCATAATGATGTCCAGTCTGGTACCCATGAAGATCAACAGGTCTTCTGTGCCTTGTATATCTCTTTGCACAAAAATGTTTAATGAGTAATTATCTCTTGGAGATGTACTGTCAAAGATGTCAATCACAAATCATCTGTGGATGGCCAGTGGTGCCAGGTTCATCTCTCTGGTCCTTGCACTCACCAGTTCTTATATAAGGCACATCAAAGAAGTGGGGGTTGATGATTTAGCATAGAACTTGTAGAACATGTTTCGTCACATTAATCTCTTCCATCACTTTTCCAGTAAGAGGAAGTCATTAGATGATAAAAGTTTCTCGTTACGTGTTGAAAAATATTCCTGGAATTATAAGCATATAATAGCAAAAAAAAATGTCATGTCATTCTTACAACAAAATTATATACATGTACCAGTTGACTTACACTTTCAGATCAGCAACAACACACTGATGTGCTTTACACAAAAAACTCTTAAGTACTTTGAATTGTAATTTACTCATACAGGCCTCTGTGTAAAATTGTTAGAGTAATGAACAAAACATAATGACTTCAGAAAAACGTTGTCATAGAAATATGATATGATCATTGCAAACATTGTGTTCTAGGGCACGGGAGACAAGAAAAAGCAGTTGTTATTGTCAGAGAAGAACACACCTACTCGCTTAGCAACAAATAATATATGCAACCATTGAATAAGAAACCGACATAGGAAATGGAGTGTACAGGCTGAGCCGGGGACTTCTGCACTCAAAAAAAGGATTAGTTGAATTTACTTAAAAAAATCATGGAAAGTATTTCCACATGATTAAATAACTTACTTTCAACATTAAGCAATATCTTTGGTCCAACTTAAGGTACTTTGGTTAGTTCAACTTTATTTGTTAGGGTCCATTAAACTTGTTTGCAAGGTTTGGAGCCCACATAATTTACTTAGGTTGGGTTAACACAATCTATTTAAGTTGATTTAACTTATTGAAAACTACTTCAAATTAAGTTGCACAAACCCAAGTAAATCAAGTTGGTTCAAATGAATTACTTCATGCTGAAAGAGAGCAATTGAATCACATGGAAATACTTTCCATGATTTAATTAACTCTGTTCAAAGTATTACATTTAAGTTAACACCAAAAGGGGTAAACATTATGCAATGACAGGCCTAAAAGATAAAACAAATAACAGACAAAGATGTTTTTTGATATACAAACTGTATTTCAAGCCTTATATTCACATTACGGTTTAAGTGCACAACATTCAACTTTTATATTGAAAGAGCCTAACATACAAAAAACCCATCACAATATTGTAAAGCTATATTGCATGTTAAGGGTTCAAGTGCACATTTAAATGCTCACTGAAGTGCATATCGTGTGTTTTCACATAACAGATACAATTAAACATTGTTTAGAAAGTAGAAACTGTAGCTGCTCATATAAGTAAACACAGTCCAAAAGCAAATGGTACGTTACGTAGCTCCTATGATCCAAACGTCCTCGGGGGGGGGGGGGGGGATATGCCATCTGATGCCATATATGGTCTCTACCGTGTGACTACGAACCCCTGGCTGTAACAAAACAAGAGATTTTTTAAAGTGCTCATTATCTGTTATACACTATATTGCCAAAAGTATTGGGTCACCTGCCTTGACCCCCACATGAACTTCAGTCACATCCTATTCTTAATCCATAGGGCTCAATATGACATAAGTCCACCCTTTGCAGCTATAACAGCTTCAACTCCTCTGGGAAGGCTTTCCACAAGGTCTAGGAGTGTTTATGGGACTTTTTGCCCATTCTTTCAGCATATTTGTGAAGTCATACACTGATGTTGGACGAGGAGACTGGCTCTCAGTCTCTGCTTTAATTCATCCCAAAGGTGTTATATTGGGTTGAGGTCAGGACTCTGTGGAGGCCAGTCAAGTTCATCCACACCAAACTCTGTCATCCAGGAACAGGCCATCCTGGGCTTGGCCTCTAAGTTCCAGTGAAAACTCTGAATGCTTCAGCATTAACCAAGAGATTTTAGACAATTCCATGCTCCCAACTTTGTGGAACAGTTTGGGGATGACCACTTCCTGTTCCAACATGACTGTACCAGTGCACCAAGCAAGGTCCATACAGACATGGATGACAGAGTTTGGTGTGGATGAACTTGACTGGCCTGCACAGAGTCCTGACCTCAACCCAACAGAACACCTTTGAGATGAATTAGAGCGCAGACTGAGAACCAGTCTCCTCATCCAACATCAGTGACCTCACATGCGCTTCTGGGAGAATGCTCAAAATTCTCTTCAACACACTCTTGTGGAAAGCCTTCCCAGAAGAGTTGAAGCTGTTATAGCTGCAAAGGGTGGACCGACATCATATTAAACCCCATGGATTAAGGATAGGATGTGACTGAAGTTCATATGGGGGTCAAGGCAGGTGACCCAATACTTTTAGCAATATAGTAATAAACACATTCTATACTATTAAAATACATTCTGTACTATTAAAATTTGATTAGTAAAATAAATCAAATTAACTTGTGGAATACATACCATGTATTCCTTCACGACGCTCTAAGGGTCTTCATTCATATAGGCACAGTCCCTTGAGAGGAGAGGACATTCGTTGCAGACATCAATGCCAATGTAGATTATGTAAAACAGAAAGGATTTTGCTTCACTTACCTCACGCACATTAAAAATGCTGGCCACCTCGTCTTAATTCAGCCATCATGGGTGCATCTCAGACTACTTCTTGATGTCGGTGGGCAAAAATCTGATCAACAACAACACCTGATCCTCATTATTCATTTTCTCCACCTCTGATAGGAGCACTATTTGTTTATTAACTTGCACTTTTCTTGACTTTTAGGCTACGTAATGAAAAAGTTAAAATCACAAGAGTGCACCTTTAACTTGTGGTCACTGGTAGCCTGGCACGCCCTCCCAGTGACGTAACACCTTCGGCGTTGCTGTCGCTGGTCTGGTCAACTGCTAATCGGGAAGGATTTCTGAATTCCCGAAATCTGCGGAACTGCCCCCTTTGGTCGAGAACCAATCAACTTTGAGCAGCTCCAACGGCTCTGGGTAGAGGCATGTTCAAGGCAGAGGAAAGAGTGTTGTTATTGGTTTAAACTCGGCAAACCGCTTTCTGACATCGACCAGTAGCAAATCGAGGCACTTAAATGAGGCGGGTCAACCAGCGCTGGGAGAAACCGTGTTAGCACAGGCTCTTGGTCAGACTGAAGTCTCGCAGAGCCTTTCAAGTCGATGGCAATCAGGCTAGGTCACTGGTACAGCTCTACTTCAGATAGGTGCAGTTGGAGGAACACTTGCAGTCGGACAGCAGATCAGCATACCTTGGCAGTGACCTTGATGTAATGGAGAAAGATGAATTAAAATCTTGAAAACTGATATCTTGAATGATCTCATAATTAGACTCAACATAGAGAGAGGTGGATAGCCTTCATCCTAGCTTAATAGGTCAGCCTCTAAACAAGAATGAATCTCAATCAGTGATACACATGGCTTGGGCGAGAAGCATTTTTAAGGTACCATTTTTCCACTCTTTATTGTGCTACAGCTTAATTTTCGCGGTCAAAAGACTTACTTTTAATTCCTCTTGTTTGCATCTATGTGCCCAACAATGCACTACATTGTTTGATACAATCAACAAGCAGAGACTCACATGTATCCACTTCAGCAATGTTAGTTAGTACATTGAACATTCCGAGGCTGCATCTATATGTTTATCAGGGGTTTACCTTCACTGAGGCGCACACACGTCCACTCACACCCACACAACCAAACCAACCTTAGGTAAACCTAAAACCTTTCACACTTCTTGACTTGTCACCACGCCACCTCTAATTACGTTCCACTAACTTGTGAAAAAAATAAATAATTGCTACTCATGGATTCTCTCAAACACAACCAGAGAACTAAGCTTCAGAAAATGTCTAAAAAACACAGTAGCATAGATACTGCTAGACTAGAGCAACATTTTTTGATAGCTAGCTGCTAACTTTAAAGCCGTTTGGTTTAGCTGTTGGTTGAAAAAAATATTTATCAACACCAAATAGAATACACACTGTATAAAAACTAAGAGTGGAATTCCCGTCTTATATAACATGAACACACATAATAACTACAGTTGATATAATTACCTTTTAGAGCTTAAAAAGCAGACTCTTCACCAGCATAGCACAGCCAGGACATTCAAAAGATGCATCGGCATTTCTTCGTGTATTTCAGGTGTTGGCATCCAGCCCGATCGCACACTCACGCCATCTAATGGTCAGGAGCAGGCTAAACTACATTCTTATTTTTTAAATTGATTGTTTCATGTTATTCTAACTTAATTGAATCGATTAAAATCTATACAGTTGAACTAAAGGCAAATGTAACATGATTTATTTAAGTAAATGTTGTAACACAAAATTATTTAGTAGGAAATGCATGTTATACTTAATTATCTCCCTCAACAATGGAATTCTCTTCTCTGATTGGCTAATGGGGTGGCCATTAACTTCGTATAACCTGCTACCTTCGAAGTAGTTCCCGTATCACACTTGAATATTAATTCGCCAAACTCGTTGCGAAGTTTAAATGAACTGTCACGTTGCATCCAAGCTGAAATACAGACGTGCAGAACCATAGTAACATTGTAGCATATCACAGAGGTTGATTGTAGCTAGTTGGATGCCATGTAGGCTATAAAAGTAGCGATCTTTCAAAGTTAAAGTTAATCAGAATCCTGGGAAATGCCCGCTTGACAACGGCAGAGATAGAACTAACGACTGGCTTTTGGCCGTAGCAACCAGCCATTTCGAACTAACGACTGGCTTTTGGCCATAGCAACTATCCATTTAGAACTAGTAACGGCAGTTTTGTCCTGCAAGTAGAAAGTTGATATGTGGCGGAAAGTAGTCCCACAGTCAAGACCGTTTTAGCGATGTTAACGGACGCAACGGTGGAATAAAACTATGTTCTAAATATACAGGTTATGAATACAAACGGGAGATAAGCGGGATAACGGCCTTCGAGGTCGACCGGTTCGATGGAAATAATGGCACGGCGGAGGTAACTCCGTCTCCGTGCTTCGCACGTCGCCGGAGTTCTAGACCTCCACCTAGCCATTATTTCCATCGAACCGGTCACCTCGTCGGCCGTTATCCCTTACGTAAATGTTACAATCAGCTAATTTCCTTTTTTTGAGTGTGCCACAGACAGTAACACTCTCTCCTCTGATCGGAGCAGGCAACTGAAAAGTTGTTGAACATCTTGTGTGCTTCTTGTATTACAGTTTTTTTCAATCGCTAACAAGCGTTTGTCCATTCATTTGACACATTTTCAAAACTCTAAACACAGACTCTCACCTACAAAACACAATTGGCCAAATGGATCATTTTCCTCTCAAAAGCACATTCCATGTTCTTACACCACATTTTGTTACATATACACTAACTCGTCATTTCTCTGCACACACTAACTTTACCAAAACACTGGAAACCTGACTCAAAATGAAGTTATTTTGTCAAAGAATGAAGTTTGTTTTCACTTCACAAGATACATGCAGTCAATCAGAGTACACTAGGTTTCAAAATACTGGCTACTGTTGACATTACAAAAACTGCATAGACTTTTATGTTTCAGTTTTACAGGTATTTGCATGCAAAACATGCAATCCAGCATTTTTACACTAAATTTCTTGGTTGGGAACTGTATGTCCAGATATGTCTGGTTGGGAACTGTATGTCCAATGTTCACATTCAAATGCATGTTCACTAGGCCTACAGGAGGTGCAGTATAAATACTGTTTACAGTAGACTATGATAGAACAGAAAAAGTTTTACAACATTGCAGTGAACAAAATATCCATGAAACACAAGAGCATTCTGAACAAAAAACAACAGCAAAAAGCCCAGATAAAAAGGGGGTGAACAAAAAAAAAGCACAATATTACTGTCTAATCTCTGCACCTGCTCCTCTCAGTGCTCCTGCACCTCTCACTGCATCTCTCACTGGGCCTGCTCTTCTCCCTGGGCCCCTTACTCTTACTCTTCCTCGTCCAGACATTACAGTATTTGTCTTTTTCTGTTTCTGCTTCCAAAAACATCACCTTCTCTTTTTACTGTGTAAGTGTCAATGTAATAGAGAGAAATAACCCCTGCCACTGAGTCTAAGATAGACTGGAATCAGCTATGGTTGGCACAATTTACCAACATAAATCATCTGTGTGTCAATTATTCGATTGTTTGTTTATTATCAGCTGAGATATAGTGCTTTTGAATTGATAACATTGCAGAAGCAGAGGTTTTTATACTGTATCTGAGGTTTGGAATATTGTTCTAACTATTGTGGGATGTTGTGTGTTAACATTCGTAAATAAAAGAAAAACGATCCATCATTTTGTTAAGAGGTATAGCTTGTTTGTTAAGAAAATGTAAGCATTGTGGAAATGTATTCACTGACTGCTTACTGTGTGAAAACAACATGAAATGTGTGAATGGTATGACCACAAAACACCGATGCTGTGCTAACTGTGTTTAGAGTTTTGAAAATGTGTCAAATGAATGGACAAACGCTTGTTAGCGATTGAAAAAAACTGTAATAAGGGATTTTCCCTGACACTTTATAGATTATTTCAGATGTTCTCAGCCTTTTCTGGGCTAAATCACACCAAAGGTTAAACCAAAACGCCAAGGCACACAGACACTGATTATGATGAATGTCACAAACATTATTCATATTTATTATTATTTAATTAAGGTATTATTAACAGTTGACTTGTCTCATGCCCATCTTTTTTCTACAAACAGAGTTCATGAGCTGAGCACAAAAGAAAGGTAAGTTATTTTGTGATTCACAAGTTGGGAAAGGTTATCTAATTCTGTTGCACGACAAGGGAAATAGGGCTGCCAAAGTTGTGATTGGTCGTTAGATAGGATTTGTTCTCTCTCCTCGGTTTTCTGATTGCAATTAAAGAAATGAGAGCTTTGGGATGCAGTCTGGATGTCTCACTCTCAGAGAGAGGAGTAAATAAAAAAAAATACCATCAACCTGGAAAGGTTGCGGAAGAGCATCATAGGCGCCAGAATGGTGCCAGTCCAACGCAGAACTGAACAACAGAATCATGAAGTTCCTGTCAGAAACTTGATGCAGTGATTTAGAGGGAGTGAACTTCTCTCCACTGTGGAATGTAGAAGATAGGGAGGGATAGGCCTACATTCAAACACACCTGACACCTTACCAGCTATGCCATTGGCATTGTTTATCTTTG
The DNA here is from genome assembly GCF_963854185.1 of Sardina pilchardus. Lineage (NCBI taxonomy): Eukaryota > Metazoa > Chordata > Actinopteri > Clupeiformes > Clupeidae > Sardina > Sardina pilchardus. Next base: position 48,457,806 of record NC_084994.1, read on the forward strand.
ATGTATCTAAAATATGTTTTTCTGTTAAGGATTGCCAGAGAAATAAGGACTGGTTGCCTTTTTTGGTGCTCTTTGCTCTGTGAACTTGTTAGTCTTGACTGGGATAAAAATAATTGTAGTAGTTACATTGCACTGACATGACGAACATTACCAGGACATCTCATTTCCTTCATCACTCTATCACTTCTATTATCACTTCATCACTAAAGTCTATTATGATCTTCTTGAATTTCCCTTTGGGGATCAATAAAGTATCTATCTATATATATATCTGCTACAAGTTCCCATGTCTAGTATAATTTGCCACAAGTTCATCAGTGCAACAACTGTGTGAAAAACATCACAAATTAAAATATTTCAGTTGTCAAGCTTGACCTGTAATTGTGCAGGCTGTTCAAAAGACCTACTCGTGAAGGTAAATGTCGCCGCAGGTATGTTCGCAGTAAGGCATCTTCCAAGAAGGGGTTCTTTAGGAGAGGCTTGTCCTGAAAAAACGTTCCTATGGACGAGCGCGAGAACACCGGACCCTTGGGCAGCTCGGCAGGCTGCTCCCAGGAGCTGGCTCGGCTCCGCTGCTGGACGCCACTGCTGCAGGACAGCGGCCGACTCAGTGGGAACCAGGCCCGGTTACCGGTGCTCAAAGGAGGGCCATGAGATATCAGGGAGAATGTCTGTAGAACAATACAAGACATAGACAGACTGAATTCAAGTGGAGGTAAAACCTCAGATAAAGCAAAGTCGTTGTCTAGTATTAGGTCTACTACCTTAGATTATAGTGGCATCTCAGTGACATGTCAGCTAGAATAGGCAATAAATAAAAAAATGCATTACATCCATTACGTTTTGGTTATTGTTGCAAAAGAGCTTTGATTAATAGCCTAGCAATCATTTTCCCCATGTAAACAAACAAACAAACAAATATAGCCACAAGCGGCGATGGCGGGCCCGAGCACCTGCAGTGCGGACCCGTGACATTTCAGAATCTAACAAAGCAACACGTACCTGTTGATGGGCATGTACAGTACATGAGCAACACACATGCCCACCAAATTTGGTTAATTTTCATCAATGTATGTGTGAAACACAACATACAACAGGCTAGGTGGTGCTATAGAGTCCCTAAGCCACACCCTAATTACCTACCTAATTGTCGTGTATGTATGTGTCAACCATAATAGACAATGTGCTAGGTGGCGCTATAGAGTCCCTAGGCCAGAGCTCTATCCCTGACTAGGGTTGGGTATCGTTTGGGTTTTATCCGATACCGGTGCCTACTCGGCATTTTTTAAACAGTACCAGTTCCTAAACGGTTCTCGAACCGGTACTTAAAAAAAAAAAAAAAACGCCCACACTTTGTCAAAAAACAATACCCTTTTATTTCGAGGGCCAATTTGAACAAAATATTAACTTACAGTAAGTCTTTAACAATATAAATACAAGGAACAATGATAATAAATATAAATAAGCCAATATAATTATACATAACATCAAATAGAACATTATTGTATCAAACAATAGAACTGTACAATATACTGGAGATTAACAAAGATTACTACCAGATCTCCATTTTCTCTTCCTAGTGACCTGAACAGTGTGACACCTTAAATATTAAAATAGATATAAATATAAAACACACATATGGATATGGAACAAAATATTGCACAGCAGTATTGCACATGTAAATAACAGTTTTTAGCAATTCTTCTGCAGGAATATCAGCATATTGGCCTTCTCTGGCAGTATACGGCATCTTTCCTGACTAATTGCATGTCCAGCACAGGAGAAAACCCTCCCCGAGGGGGTTGATGAGGCCTGCACGCACAAGTATACCTCTGACAAGGCAGACAAATTGGGGAGGGTATCCCTCTTACCCCACCACCAAGCCACAGGGTCTTGTCCTGATGGGATGGCTGGCATGCCTTTGTAGAGCTCTATCTCCTTCTGGACCTGCTCCGTGATGGAGAGGGCACTACTTGTGCTCATAGTTGTGTGGAGAAGTTCCCGGTCTTCATCCGTAAATAACTGCTCCAAGGCTGACATCCTGTGAGCTCCTCTTGGCTATAAAACACAAGTTTACAAGTTTAGCACAGCAACAAGTTGTGTACAGCACAAAAAACAACTATTCATTGTAGACTAGATAGATAGTATATGGTTGAACTTACATGTCTGTTCGCTTGGTCCTCCTCCACCTCATCACCATCACCTTCAACTTCTGCCTCACTCTGATGAGGGTCCTACTCTGTAGGAAGCTGTAGACACAGGTTGCCCAAAAAACAGCAATACTTAGTTACAGAAACTGTAACATGGGCATGGACATAGTGCATATGAAAGAAGATGAGCAATTGGCACACTGTCTCTGACAAACATGCAGTAAAATACCTGAGCTGCTGTGACACGGTCAATCACTGCTTTCTCAAGCCTATCCCAAGCTTCTGCAACACCAACTCCCTCAATGTGGTCTCCTGAAGGAAGTTTTGAATGTCCTGATCCTGTAATGAAAACATGTTTTAGTGTCTAGGTAGGAGTAAAAATGGAGTAGATTGCCTTCTTTCTTTGTGAACAATAGATATTAGCTGCAAATGGATAGTACTGTACCTGGTATCTTTTTTCAAGATCTCCCCAGACCTTCTCTTTTATAGCAGTCACAAAGGGATTGTCCTCATCGGCGGCTGAATAATGTGCCTCCAGCTTTGTGAGGATTGGGATGATTTGGCTGCATGTGGGGGACTTGTCACTTGACACACAGAGGGTTGAAGTGTACAAGACTTTCATGCATTGCATGAATTCCTCTGCCTTTTCAAAATCACTCTCTGTGAGCCTCTCTAGTCTGTGGATAATAAACAATAATGAAAAAAGGTTAATGAAAACATGAACAAAAGTTAAATCATCATTATTTCAAGTGACCCTTTTGTCTATCACCTCATCTGTCCCTCTCCATTGGCCTTCTTAGCCTTTGATCGAGGCAAGCTGCCTGGATTGCAGGGAACCGCTCCACAAACCGCTCCACCATGAGGTAGAGAGAATTCCAGCGACTCCTCACGTCCAGGATAACATTATGCTCTGGCAAATCTAAAGCACAGGCATTTGAATTACAATAAACAACTGTTAATATTTAAATCATGTATTACTTTTAAAGATGTATTTAGAATTATATGTATTCTATTTACTGAGGAGTCGCTGCTTCTCTCTCAGGACAGTTTTGCTCATGGTGGAGCGCTTCAGCCACACCACCACTGCGCGGATCTTTGCACACCACCTGGTCACAGTTTGGATGCCATAGACCTTCTGTGCTGCCAAGTTCAGTGTATGCGCAAAGCATCCAACTTTTAAAAACGGTAAGTTTCTCAGGGCAACATCCATATTGCTCGCATTGTCCAGCTGTGGCAGCAATGACTTTTCCAGTCAACTGGAAGTCCTCAAAAATACTCTTGATTTCCTCTGCCACCACTAGCCCTGTCTGGGCCTCATAGACCACTTCGGTGCTTAGCACTTTTTGCTGGATGCTGCCCTTGTGGATGTAATGGACGTCACTGTTAGATAGTGGTCCTGCGCCACACTGGTCCATCCATCGCATGTAATGGCTATTTTGCTGACCTGTGCCAGCTGCTGAATGACATTCTGCTTGATGACATTATACCATGCAGGTATTAATAATTAAGGTATTTGAAATGTCATCCCTGGATGGTGGTTGATATTTCGGATTCAGGGCAGTGGTCATCTAGCCTGACTCTCGCCAGACCCTTGTAGTTCCGCCATGCTCCACCAGAGGCATTTCGCTGAGCTCCACACAAGGGTCTGGACGCGAGGGCAATCCAAACCCCTGGGCCAGTGATCAAAAAATAAGCAACCAATCAGGAGCGCCGAAGCGAGTGTTTGATTCAAATAACAATGGCGGCACGCAGCGAGGAGTCTTGTGCTGACATTGATTCTGCTATTTCAACCGTTTTGTCGAATCTATCGAGTATTCATTCTTTAAAAGATTAACAGAGAATAGTTTTGAAGACATTTATTGGTGGCAAGGATGTTTTTACTCTTCTACCGACCGGGTTTGGCAAGAGCTTGAAGAAGCCTAGCACATCATTCAAGATAACAGGCAAGTGGTTTATCGAATCACATGCGAGGATGTTTTACAAGGACCCGCCTTCAGAAATACATCTCCTATCGAGAAGTCCCAGATCCTTGTGTGAAGCAGACAGCGAACTACAGGATCTGGCGAAAGTCAGGTTAGTGGTCATCTCCCTTTTATATATAAAAAAAATACATATGATATTAGTCTTGTACACATGATATCTTCATGGTACAGAGGTGTGGCCTTATGCATCAAGGAAATTGTATTTGGATATCATAGCCCGCATTTTCACCTGAAAGATGGTGATTCCACTGTCGAAAAGGAATGGAGTCCCATCACCACAAATTTTGTAACTTTTCTGTGGATTTCCTCCACCTTCTCTTTAGGAAGTCCAGCCTTCTTCGCCAGGGTGAAAGGAGTCACTTTGGTAATTTGAAAGACAGAAATAAACATGTTACTATCAAAATTGTTTAGCATGCACATGACTCTTCAGGTTACTACTAGCCTATTCTGCTTAACAGCTCACGACAATTCTCCTCCGCTTCCCCCTCACCCCCCTCTCGATAAATAGGAGTAGCCTCGGATTGAGTATAGCCTCGAACAACAGTTGTCTCCCTCCCCCTCTCAATATAGCCTCAAACACAACCTACCTATACATGTAGATAAGTTTATCATTAAATGGGAAAAAAACACCGTTTATACTGATGTAAAATACTGACATTATGTCTTCACATATTGAGACTTTTACTGTAAGCAGAGAAATATTTGACACTGAGCAGAAATATTTAACACACCCTATGATATAGCCTCAGGTATATCGTGACAGTAACCTCGAGTCACGTAACAGCTAGCCAACAATATTTAGCTAACCTATCTTATCTGTTGAGTCCTTGTCTAATTGTAAAATTGTGCATTCTAAATCTATCGTTAAACATTTTGCATACATACACTTGTTATGAGTTTCACATTAAGCATAAAGTCAGCAGACACTAAGTGGAAGTATACACAGTATACACACAGCTGTTGAATGGCAACGGTGTTTGCTAAGTACGGGATAATGGATGACACACCGTGCGGTTATTCAAAGTTAATGCACGTTCTAGACGATGATACGGCCCGACGCGAAGCGCATTAACTTTGAATAACTTTGAATAACCGCACAGCGTGAAGTCCATTATCCCGCTTATTCCACTGTTGCCACTTGCGTTGTGTTCGTTTCCGGTGCTAATTTAAATGTTTTAATGGCTATAACTGTATTGTTTGTAGAACTACTTTTCCCAGACACATTTCAACTAATTTCTCAAACTGCGGTTACTAGTTCTAATCTAAATGGATGGTTGCTATGGCCAAAAGCCAGTCGTTATAGTTCTAATCTCCCATTGTCAAGCTGGCATATCCCAGGATTCTGATGAACGTTAACTTTGAAAGATTGCTATTTTTCTTAGCCTACTGCCACCTAACTAGCTAAAAGCCACCTCTGTCATATGCTAAACGTTACTATGATCTGAACGTCTGTATTTTACAGCTTGTATGTAACGTGACGGTGCAGTTAAACTTCACAACGAGTTTGCCGAATTAATATTCAAGTGTGATACGGCCAACAAATTGGAACTACTTCATAGCCGTGCGTATATCTAAAGTTAATACACACCTTATAGAACGCAGAACAATGGGGAATTCAACCGAGCAGTGGAATAACCAACGTTAGTTAATACGCAAGATTTGCGGTCGACATTAAATTACTAGACTTACCTGAAGAGGAACGGCTGCTGTCATCATCGTCATCGGTGATGTCCACCACACTGGCAGAGCTGGGACTGGGAGTGGGACTTTCTTCTATTTGTCCGGCGGCTGATGCTGCTGAGGTGCTAGGTGCGTCACGTAATTTATCGAACACCGTGCATTGCTCAGACAACACACCAGGTGGCGCTATAGAGTCCCTAAGCCACACCCTAGGTTAGAGCTCTGTCTCTGACTCGCGATAACAATAACACACAAGCCCATCAAATTTGGTTCATTTTCGTGAATGTTCAACCACAACAGATAACGTGCTGCTAGGTGGCGCTGTAGAGTCCCAAAGCCACACCTTAGGCCAGAGCTCTGTCTCTGACTAGCAGAAGCAATTCCACATGTAGCTGCCAAATGACATTCAATTTCTAGCCTTTTTTCTGCCTACTTCCTGTTTCTTACTAAGACGCCATAATTCAAACTTTCGCCATTTCAATATACTTCGCCATTTCAATATACGCCTTGCATTCTAGGAATATTGCCGCCATGTTGGTAGCGCACCGAACATAATATCCATTCACTCAGATGCGGAAGACAAGAAGCAGAAATATAGTATTAGCGATTCTTCTCCTCTTGCGATCGTGGGTTGCGCTGTTACACCCTACTATACAGCAACATACGACCAAGAAGGCAAAAACGAAGTAACAGGAACACACTAATAGGCGGGAGTAAATCCATAGAAATCCATAGTAAACTAAGGAGTGAGGCTGCCAATATGGCTGTGCCCGCGGAGTTCTCGCGTCATGATCCCGAGCACTATTTCTAACAACCCCTCAAGATCATTTTAGTGTTAATATGACATGATTTCGATAAACCGTCTAGAAGAAGTGTTTCGAAATAGATGATGTGCAAAATTCATAATCATAATCATAACTCAAATTCCTCTAAGATTCACTATGTAGTTTAAATGTGAAAGTTGTTCAGATTAATACAACACACATGCCTACCAAATTTGGTTCATTTCCATGCATGTATGCGTCAACCACAACAGACAACGCGCTAGGTAGCGCTATAGAGTCCCTGAGCCACGCCCTAGGCCAGAACTCTGTCGCTGAGTAGCGTTACCAATTCCACACATAGCTGAAATTTCAAGAGTTTTAGAGCATGCCAAGTTGGTGAAAATAAGGCAAAATGTGGCCCAGAAGAAATTTAATCTGAACAAAAAACAATAGGGCCTTGCACCTACGGTGCAGCCACTTCAGCAGTGGCCGCACCTCGGTGCTCGGGCCCTAAATATCCACAGACGGCTGTGAGCAACAGGTGTGGGGGCATAGACTTAAATCATGGGAAGGTGCCATCTCGCACCGGCTGACCCAGTTTAGTTGACAGCAATTTGACAGGTGGTATTGTTTTTATAGACGAGAGCTGTCATCACTATCTTGATTCGTAGCCTGCACTCATAACTGAGCTGATGTCCTAGGTTGCATTCCGCTCTGCAGGTTGCGTGCTGATTGGGGGCTGAGCTCATAACGGTGCAGTCAGACGCCTCCGTCCGCCAACGTATGCCTCATTTTGTCACATTTCCATAAACACTAACTGATTGGTTTGTCAGTGTTCGAAAATTTGCATACACGGAATTTCATTGGCTGGCGCTTGCGCGATCCGTCAAAAGTTGAACATTTCTCAACTTTTTAGCGGAGGCAACGTATCTCAGGCAACGCATCGGACCCACAATTCAGTGCGGCATGAAATGAAGTCCAGCCAATGTAAAGTGAATGGGAAAACAACGGACGAACGTTGGCCGACGCAAGCGTGTGACTGCCCCGTAACGTTGCGCTCCGCCTCCGCCGCCCCACATACGCCCAGCGCCGACATGAAAACTGCAGCCAGGAGTTGTTCTTCTCTGAAACATTTGACTGTTTGCTAGCTGCTGTAAGCGGTTTAAGTAGTGAAAGTGGACGCGGCAGTCTGATTGTCTAAGAACGATCAATGGTAAGCTGAACAGGTTGCATTGAATTGGTGTCTGAGAGTGCGCCCAGATAAGTTTTAGTCGTTTAACACAATTAACCACTTTACACTCAAATCGTTGTCTGTTTTCGTAAGCCTATGTCCGTCCGACTAAGCCCGTCCGACTGCAGTCATCATATCTTCGACACAAACTGTTGCAAATTTTCGTCTAATAAAACTTTCTCAAACAGCACAACTTACCCGCTCCTTTGTTTATGGTCAAGTCTACACTTCAGTCAATCCAGATTGTAGAGCACAGACTGTTTTGTATGTTCAGTCAGTCACACTGCCACCACATGGATAGGAGTGTTTCTACCAACGACAGGCCAACTTAGAGTGGACCTGGCTGAAAATATAGCCTATTTCAAACACAGCACTTTTACATTTCACACTTTCACTTTATCTCAAAAATGCACAAATTAAAATGTGTAAAAGATGCATTTTCGAATGCACTGAAATCTGTGTGTTAGGTGGCATTATTAGTTTAGTATGTTCAGAGATGTAGGCTACACCCATCATCAGTAGCTCAAATGCCAAAAGGCCAAAGGTGCGTTGAGTGGAACCAATATTTAAACCTATGGTTCAACAATATGTTGTTGTTTTTTTTGTCAAGGAGGAAAAAATTAATATGCAAGGTTCAACATTTCTTTTGCTGATTTATTTCAAATTCAGAAAGTAAAACAATTGGAATCCAATAGCTGAAACACCCAATGATTAATCTACATGATTAATCTACATAACATCCTATTCTCAATCAGACCATCCTATTCTCAATCAAAAGCCAATGAGGAAATAAAAGCATGACTCATAAAACCATCTGTTTTTGTCAGTACTCCTCAGCGAGACTTACAAAGTGGTATGATGTCTTTGCCCATAAAGATATAAACATGCTTATGCCTAGAGTCATAAATTTGGCTGCATGCCCTCGTTCACTTCTGCTTATTAGGCAATCTGACATTTCAAAGCTAGGTAGGGTGCAGTTAACCACATAAAATAGCAGTAGGCTATACTGGGAATAAAAGCGTTTTCTCCCCCACCACCTATAGCAGTTCGCCTGATTAGCATGCAGACCTTCTCAATTCACATGCATTTGCAGGCTAACTGGCAGTGGTAATAAATGTATGACTTTATTAATTAACTTTCTTTTTTGAAAATCCCAATCAATCAATCAATCAATCAATCAAGTCACACTCAATATTTCAAAATCATAAGTAACATGATACATGATGATAAAAGAATAAAACAATTTTCTCCCACACCATCTATCGGCAGTATAAAGAAAGTATGACTATTAACCTTCTATTTTGAAAATCCCAATCAATCAGTCAATCCCAATACCTTTATATGAATTCTTTTATCTGATGTCAGAGGAATTGTCTTGGTCCATTCTGAATCAGGATCACTTGCTCTCAAGATTATTGCTATGATTAGTTTGCTTTAAAGTGTAATTTGACAGTAACCATGATAGGAACACAGGGGCACGATAGACTGGTCGAGGAGACGCCTTTAACTAGTCAGTCGCTTCATCAGCCCGAGGCACTCTTTTAATCTTCATAGTAATGGCCTTTAGTGAGGCTGAAGACCATGTAGACCAATACACCCCAGATGTCCCTTTACCATTGTGATATTGCCATTGGTATTGGCCGTTTGTGTTGGCATTCAGGCACTTATGAAACCAAAATCCTCCCTTGACGTGACCGGCTGCACATTGACCCCAATAGGTATCCTGATCCCTATCAAAGGTGGAAAACATGTGCCCATTGTGTGCTTTCAGAGAATCACCTAAAAGAAGAATACATTTTGGATGTTAACTGTTAAAATGAAAGAATATGATGATCACGACAAGTACATATGAAGCACACAGTCTGTATAAACCAAACATTTACTGTGTGTTATGTGAGGGTTAATGGTCTTCGAAATGTCCCAATACAGAATCAGAAAAGACTTGTTCATGTCCTTGGGGGAGAAAAAGTGGTGAGATAAAAAATGAGACCACTCTTACCTGCACCGCCATTAATGAAGTCAACGATATGGAGTCTATACCCAGCCGATGCTGATTCTACACGGAAGGTGGGGTACAGAGCAAAGATTTTCGACCCAGCAAAGTCCTCCACATCCACTCTCAGTGAATACCAATTCCCATCCCCCTTTATTGTGAGGAGGTGCATGCTCTCCAGACCTATAACGACAGGTGCCACAAACAGGTGATGGAACAAATATACAACCAACAATAAAAGTAGTATCATGATTTTTTTGTGACGGGTTGTTAAGAGAAAGACTTGCCTTTTTGTTTACAATTTAGCTTATTTTGTGGCTACCTTCAAGAAATTGTCCCCTTAGAGTTACAAGGTTCTACACATTTACATTCTGTGGGGTGCTTCTTGGATTTTAGAACATTATATTTAATATATATAATATAGTTACGACTGTATGCGTTTCTTGTGTTTCGCGTTGTTCCCAGTACTGTTTGTCCCTGTTCCTCTTCCGTTCCCTCTATCTCTGCTCAGGTGCTCTGCTGGCAACGACCTTAATTGGCAGCACCTGACCTGCTGATTGACTGGGGGTTAAAGGCTCCAGGGTTCCTCAGAGAGAGGCTTCTAAGGCTGCGTTTAGACTGCAGATCGGATATGCTCAATTCCGATTTTGTGCTCATATCCGATTTTTTTGATTGCATGTTTACATCTACTTTCGCCAGTGACCCAAATCCGATCATGTGTGTTTACATTTGCCAGACACTTGAAATGGCCCGCATGCGCATGGGCTAAAAGTTTCTTGTAGGGGAGAACCAGCATAATCGTACTGTAACACTTTTTTATTTTCTCAGTTCAAACTAGCTTTACACAAAGACGATAGACTTGAGAGCAGTGAAACTTGACCAGAACAGAGTCATACATCTCTACTCCATGAAAGTTGAAACAGAATAAATATGTTGCAGTTTGTTAATAACTTAACTTAACAGTGACATGTACCTTTGTTCCAACCTACGCAGCCATAAAAAAGTGCGGTAGGCTACAGTTACAGTATAGCGTCATGGTTGTAACAGTGCTAAAAAATCGTGAATCCTATAACATATTTTAACACAAAACACTGCTGGCTTAAACAAAGAACATCTGTTTTCATATATAACCAACAAAAAAAGGTCCAAATGTATGACTGTTAAGCTAGTTGTATGAGTGATTAGCCATTGCAAACGGTATTATGCTAGCTCACAATAACCTTAGGCTTATTTTGGTCATATCGACTTGATAAAACCTGTTAATATAGTTGATGAACTGCTTATTTCTTACATGTCTGAAGCAATTGGTCCAACACTGATATTTGAAGTTGCTATGTTAACTTCCATTGGGTGTGATCGCGGCACATAAAAATAATCCATAACTCGCAATCATAATTGCTCGCACATGCGCGATAAAATCAGTTAATTTTGCCAGAGACGGGTGTTACAACTAACTCTTTTACTGTCTATGCAACTAACCCGCACAGGTCTAGGTCATGTTTTTTATTTTCATTTAATTGCATTTGCTGTGACTATATAGGCTACATCAAATGGCACTCATGTTAACTTAAAACAGATCGAGGGTCTGACGAAATGAATGACATGTAATTGAAGTCTACACATTAAAATTTCACGAAGCAAAGTTAAACAAACAGAACTGCAGTTGCAGTTTTAAAAATAGGTTAATAGCCTACAAATTGCGATGCTTGAATTTGGCACTTTTTTGCTTAATATCTCTGGTTGTAGGCTATTTACAGTAGACCATTCATATTTGGATGGCTATAGGCCTACGATTGTAGATAATTAGGTAGGCTACACATGTTTTATTCTCAATACATGGTCTACGGAAACGTAATAGTCTATCAAAGTATCAATAGGGCAACTTTTAACACGCTCCGCCAGCGCGCCCACTTGGAATTGTAACCTAACGTCACCAGGCGCAAAATTGTCACAGATTAATGACGTGTGAGACGCATTGCACTGGAATATCCGATTTGTCTGTTTAGACCAGGGGTCGGCAACCTTTGAGACCTCCAGTGCCAACTTCAAAATTTCTAGTCAATGAGTGTGCCACTATCAACAATAATGGTTAAAAAACACACACAAACAACGGGAATATACTTCTACAAATTTGGAATTTTATTTTACATTGAAAATGTGCTAATAGAATAAAATGTTAATTATTATTATTATTATTATTATTATTATTATTATTATTATTATTATAGCCATGCATAACAAACGAAACGGCCACAACATTTTATAGGCAACAGCAGGCCTATTTAACTGAACAGTGTGGGCTGAGGCTAAAATGGATCATAAGCTATATGTCTCAATTAAAAGGTATAATTATCTTGCCTACCAGTCAGTGTGATCCCTGTCCTTGCTTTTCTTGGCTGAGCTTTTTTTATCTGGGGTTTGTAGTTTGTCACTTAGTCAGTCTGAGATTTGTTTTTTGCTGATGCTGGTGGCGCGTGCCAGTGATTATGCCTCGGCGTGCCAGCAGTGGCACCCGTGCCATAGGTTGCCTACCCCTGGTTTAGACTGTAGACACATGCACACAAATCCGATCCATATCTGATTTAAAACCACATACGAAAAGGGCCTGTATCCGATCTGAGGAGATCGGAATTCATGTGTTTTTTTTCTGTTTACACTGTCGTGGCACAGATCGGATACGTGCCACATGAGAGCAAAAAATCGGATTTGGGTCACTTCAAACTGGCAGTCTAAACGCAGCCTAAATGACACAGGCTTAATCAAAAGGATCTAGGATCCTTTTGTTTTGTTTTGTTTTGTTTTGTTTTGTTTTGTTTATCTTTAACATGAACATTTCCTATTAAACAGACCAAGATAGTATGCCAAGTCCCTTTGCACACTCCTGTACAGTTGGTGGCGGTGTGCACCAACTGTAATCCGCCAATAAACTAAAGAAGAAGAAGAAGAGAGGCTTTTTGCATGGGGACTGCTGACTGTCTTGTTGCCTCTCAGACTGGGATTTTGTCTTGTTAGTTTGATTTGGACTTGGTTATGTCTCTATTTAGTGTCTTGTAAATGTATTCCTTAATGTTAATAAATCCCACTGGTTGGGTCATTTTAAAAAGGCATTCTTGTTTTGTTAAGATTTTGGGTCAATGGGTTATTGTTCACCCCAAAAGGGCCATTTTTATAGTGGGGTGTAACAATATATATCAGAGCAAGAACGCAGATAGAAGCTTTTAATTCTTGCATTTAATTAATTAAATGCAAGGGGACTCAACAGTACCTTGCATTTAAGTAATTAATTCTCTCACAGATGGATTGCAAGGTTCCTCCTGACATTTCTGTCAAAACAGAGTTGTTCACATATTTTTTTACTTTCTTTGGGGTGCTTCCTCAAGTGACGTGGGTTTTAGAACATATTTTTTGAAAAAAAGTACTTCAAAAACTTTGGAGCTCAATATCTCAGAGCTAGAACGGAGATAGAAGCTTCTAAGTCTAAGGGGACTCAATTGTACCTTGCATTTAATTGATTAATTCTCTTACAATTAGATTGTATAGTTTGTATGTTTATAGTTGATTGCAGACTTCTTACCCAGCCAGTACTCTCCATCCTTGTATCCAAAGCCCTCTGAATACTGTGCATAGGTTCTGTCAAAATTCACACTCCCATCCATTCTCCTCAGGATCACCTGATGCAAAGGTGTCAAAGTAAGGTCACGATGACACCATGTCAAACATTACATTTTCATTTTAAATAAGTCAGAGTAATGTTTTAGGTGTATGTGGTGCGTTCATACTGTAAGTCTGTGCCATAAACCTCATGCAGGCCAAAGTTACATTGTGCATGTCTGTGCAGTTGGCCCATATTGTGTCATTATGCCCAAATCTATACTTATGAGTCAGCCACATCCACTCACTGTCCAATGGCCTTCTTCCATGTTCTCATTCTCAGGGCAGCTCATTTCACAGTACACCTCCACAGCTGAGTCCTCTCCTTCAGGGTAGATGGTGTAGACGCCACTGTGAATCGATCCGTTTTTGAAGACATCTTCACAGTCGATTGGCAGGCCCTCGTCATCTATGTGAGGGTGAGACTGCGCCAGCAGGGGCAGGAGCAGGAGCAGAGCAACAGAGCAGTAGAGCTGCCAGGGAAGAGGGAAGGCAGGCAGGCATCGCGCTGTTAACCCATTTAATCACACATTTTTTTCAGACATGAAAATGATCAGAATCATGTATCTTGAAAATTCATACACTTTCGTGTTTAATGGCACAGAAGCAACATTTGATTTTTTGGTGGTGAGTAGCCTCCGATTTCTCTAAAGGTCATTGTTTCTGGTGCCTGTGTTTGAGAACTCCAATGAAGTGCTCTTGAAGGCTACTTTGTTTGTTTGTTGTTTGTTTATTGTTTTGCAAACAGCTTGATTGGTGATTGGCCACAGTGGGAAATCCCCTGCCTATACCACAAGAAACACACCTCTCCTGCATGTACTGTATCAGACGTGAAATATAAGCCTCTGATAATAAATATTTTATACTAAAAGTAAAAACTCGGAGCAGCACAGATGCACTATTATAGCTGGATTTTAATTAAGGTGCACAAAAGGGACTAACTGAGGAAGATGCATGAAGCATCGAAACGTTAGTGCCTTTTAGGCACCTTAATTAAAATCCAGCTAAAAGTGCATCTTGTGCTTTTCCAAGTTTTTACTTTTAGTATATCATCTACACGGTTCCTTCTCTCGTCTGATGCACCAGATGTAATGCTGCAGAAGTGCAGTGGATCTACTCTTTTTAGAAATAAATATTTAATATTCTTAAGTTGTTTATATATGTTTTATACTCAACCAAAAATGCATTTCAGCTGTAACTCACCATAATGATGTCCAGTCTGGTACCCATGAAGATCAACAGGTCTTCTGTGCCTTGTATATTATCTCTTGGAGATGTACTGTCAAAGATGTCAATCACAAATCTCGTCTGAACATCTGTGGATGGCCAGTGGTGCCAGGTTCATCTCTCTGGTCCTTGCACTCACCAGTTCTTATTTATAAGGCACATCAAAGAAGTGGGGGTTGAGGATTTAGCATAGGACCTGTAGAACATGTTTCGTCACATTCATCTCTTCAATCACTTTTCCAGTAACAGGAAGTAATTTGATTCCTGGAATTAGAAGCATATATAATAGCAAAAAAAAAAAAAAAAAAAAAAATTCATGTCATGTCAACAAAATTATATACATGTACCAGTTGAATTACTCTTTCAGATCAGCAACAACACACTGATGTGCTTTACACAAAAGACACTTAAGTACTTTGTACACACTGATGTACTTAGCAAAAAACTCTTAAGTACTTTGAATTGTAATTTACTCATACAGGCCTCTGTGTAAAATTGTTAGAGTAATGAACAAAACATAATGACTTCAGAAAAACTTTGTCATAGAAATATGAAATGATCATTGCAAACATTGTGTTCTAGGGCATGGGAGACAAGAAAACCACAAACAGTTGTTATTGTTAAAGAAGAACACTCGCTTAGCAAAAAATAATATATGCAACCATTGAATAAGAAACCGACCTAGGAAATCAGTGGAGTGTACAGGCTGAGCCGGGGACTTCTACCTGTAACACTCTCCTCTGATCGGAGCAGGCAACTGAAAAGTCTTGTGTGCTTCTTGTGTGCTTCTTGTATTAATAATATAAGGGATTTTCCCTGACACTTTATAGCTTATTTCAGAAGTTCTCAGCTTTTTCTGGGCTAAATCACACCAAAGGTTAAACCAAAACGCCAAGGCACACAGACACTGATTATGATGAATGTCACAAACATTATTATTATTTATTATTATTTAATTAAGGTATTATTAACAGTTGACTGTTGTTTCTCATGCCCATCTTTTTTCTATATACAAACAGAGTTCATGAGCTGAGCACAAAAGAAAGGTAAGTTATTTTGTGATTCACAAGTTGGGAAAGGTTATCTAATTTTGTTGCGCGACAAGGGAAATAGGGCTGCCAAAGTTGTGATTGGTCGTTAGATAGGATTTTTCCTCTCTCCTCGGTTTTCTGATTGCAATTAAAGAAATGAGAGCTTTGGGATGCAGTCTGGATGTCTCATTCTCAGAGAGAGGAGTAAATAAAAAAAATACCATCAACCTAGAAAGGTTGCGGAAGAGCATCATAGGCGCCAGAATGGTGCCAGTCCAACGCAGAACTGAACAACAGAATCATGAAGTTCCTGTCAGAAACTTGATGCAGTTATTTAGAGGGAGTGAACTTCTCTCCACTGTGGAATGTAGAAGATAGGGAGGGATACATTCCAACACACCTGACACCTTACCAGCTATGCCATTGGCATTGTTTATCTTTGATGTATCTGAAATATGTTTTTCTGTTAAGGATTGCCAGAGAAATAAGGACTGGTTGCCTTTTTTGGTGCTCTTTGCTCTGTGAACTTGTTAGTCTTGACTGGGATAAAAATAATTGTATTTACTTAATTTTAATATGTACATTGTTCATGAGATGTCTAGAATTGCAACATTCTCTTTCAGTTTATAAAAATGATTGATGCTGTGATTACCAAATTTGATCAAGTATTCAAATAAATAGTTTAAATTAAGCCTATGAAATATTGAATGTCATTTCAACGTGTTATAGATGCAGGAATGTGTTGAGTAGGTTGAGTTGAGTTCAGATTGAGTTTTGTAACATCATTGCCAGGGGCCAAAACCGATGCGTCTACAGTATTCTAAATAATGATCAGACAGACGAGTTTGCAGCACAGCGCACATCTGTAGTGTTACAGGTAAATGCCTTCAACCGAACTAAAATGCCCGTACAAAGCCCTCGTGTCCATTCAGGTGAGGACCACTGTTACAGGTAAATGCCTGTACAACGCTAGGTGCACTAGTTACAGCCAGGTGAGATTTAGCAAAATCAACATAAAAAGAACCTGAGCCTACCACATAACAGACAGGGGACTGGGGACTCATATCATATTAGATGCGTATGTCTTTGATGGTTTTGCAAATCTAATTGGTTTAAATCAAGTCATGCATCAGGACATACAGTATACATATTATTTCAAAGCTTTTTGTATTATGATGTAGAGGATGACCGCGTTAATGAACTGGCTCTACACCCTTTGGCGCACTTGGATATATTTCCCCAGCCTCTGAACAGAACATTAACAGCGTCAGGCCTTGTTTTACACCTTGAACCTTAACGCCACTCGCTGTATCATGCCGACAATCTCAGTTGAGTTCAGATTGAGTTTTGTAACATCATTGCCAGGGGCCCAAACCGGTGCGCCTACAGTATTCTAAATATGATCAGACAGACGAGTTTGATGTTTTTATCATTAAATAATCAATTGTTATGAAATGTCATTATACTACAATAAATAGGCTACTGCCAGAGGATGAGAGTGCTGCGGAAATGTAGGCTTTAAGTGCTAATCATGGTGGGTTGGAGTGGAAGAGGGGGAGAAAGAGAGGTCAAGATGGATAAAGGAAAGTGTTTGTGAAGTGCATGTTCGGTGTGTTAGGAGACGTGGTACAGTATAGCCTTTCCTTGGAAGAGTTGGGTCTTCAAGGGCTTCTTGAACATAGAATTCATAAGTTCAGTGCAAAAAATATGAGTTCTGGTTCGGTAACGGTTCACAATTTTTATTGACGGAATGTTGTTGCCTCGAGTATATAGGCTACGCTTTACCAGAGTTATAGTAGCCAACGGAGTTATTAAACGGAGGGCATGCCAACAAGGCCATCTGTCAGGCATGGTTACGTAAGTGTAACTAGATAACTCCGGACTGCTAACTTCAAGTTGGAAGTGTAACAACTTCCACTCTTTGGAGTCGATTTAAATCCGTCACTGTGTGATTGTCGCGGAGCTGTGCGCAAAATGTCTTCTCAAGTATACGATTGCATTGTGATCGGAGCTGGGATCCAGGGGTCTTGTACAGCGTACTACCACGCGAAGAATAACAAGAAAACGCTCCTTCTCGAACAGGTCGGTGCCCTCACATAGCCTTTACTTTCATGCTGCACCTCCAGCATGTAAATGTCCTGCACGCCTGACTTACAAACTGCTAAACTTGTTTAATATCATGCGCTGAAAGTTAGCGATTCTCTGACAAAGTACTACGTTTTCAGTGTTTTAATAGGCTAGTTTTGGCGGAATTGTTTGCTGTTCATATGCGGGAAATGCAATGTTTGCAATATATTTAACATGGGGAAAAATGCATTGCACTATAGGCTGCTATACTTTACTGCACTTCACTTTATAAATAATATTTTGGATATGAAAATATTATTGAACTGTAGGCTGTACTTCACAAAAACTGCAGTCTTGTGCCCTATCACTGATTTTGAGACATTGAAGTTTACTCAATGTCACTTCAAAAATGTTGAGTGAAAGACATTCAGAACTGTGTATATTTAGCTGCAACCAACCTTATGCATAAAGTGTAATTTCTTCCTGCTCTTTAAGTTCCTCCTGCCTCACTCTCGTGGAAGTTCCCATGGCCAGACGCGTATCATCCGGAAGGCCTATCCGCAGGACTTCTATGCCCGGATGATGGAGGAGTCTTACAAACTGTGGGCTGAGCTGGAGAAAGAGGCAGGTGTGAAACTGTACAGGTGGGTGTGATGCTTCTGATTTGCGGAATAAAACAGTCAAACATTATTACAGTTGACAGATTTTCAGACAAGAGCTGCCCAGAACTGCTCTCATAGAAGTGCAATAAGTTGTATTCTGTCTAGGAGCCTTACATGTTTTATAAAATGTAAATTTTTAAAAGATGTAAAAGTACAAGATATACAACTGCAGTGAATGAAACACACACACACACACACACACACACACACACACACACACACACACACACACACACACACAACTTCCTCTTTTCTCCTGCCTGCAGACGCACAGGCCTCCTGGTCATGGGCGCGGAGAACGGTGAGCAGTACCCGCGTGTGAAGGATGTGCTGCAGCGGAACAAGGTGCCCACGGTGGTGCTGAAGAGGGAGGAGTTCAGCCAGCACATCCCCAACTTCAACCTGAGCAGCGGGGACGGGGCGCTCGTGGACACCACCGCCGGGGTGCTGTACGCAGACAAGGCCCTCGTGTCCATTCAGGTGAGCACCACTCACAGCGCCATCACTGCGCATCAGTACAGCACGGTGCACATCTGTAGTGTTACAGGTAAATGCCTTCAACCAAACTAAAATGCCCGTACAAAGCCCTCGTGTCCATTCAGGTGAGGACCACTGTAGTGTTACAGGTAAATGCCTGTACAACGCTAGGTGCACTAGTTACAGCCAGGTGAGATTTAGCAAAAGCAACATAAAAAGAACCTGAGCCCACCACATAACAGACAGGGGACTGGGGACTCATATCATATGAGATGAGTGTGTCTTTGATGGCTTTGCAAATCTAATTGGTTTAAATCAAGTCATGCATCAGGACATACAGTATACATATTATTTCAAAGCTTTTTGTATTATGATAGAGGATGACCACGTTAATGAACTGGCTCTACACCCTTTGGCGCACTTGGATATATTTCCCCAGCCTCTGAACAGAACATTAACAGTGTCAGGCCTCGTTTTAAACCTTGAACCTTAACGCCACTTGCTGTATCATGCCGACAATCTCAGCCTAACCCACTCAGGGGACCCAGACCAGGACTTTGGTCCATCACACTTTATCATTAAACCCTGCTGCTTTTAACACCCATGTCTCACCCCATTACAACACAATACAGATTCTTGTATGTGTAAGCGACTAAGCGCAGGGTTGATTTTCAAAAAGCACATTGTGTTACTGAGTGAAGGTGTCATCTTTGTTCAGATCCTGTTCAGACATTCAGATCCCTCAAAATAACTCAAGCCAATCAAGTCGGATGCGGTCTGGCACAGTCTGATTGGGCACACACTCCCATGGGCTTGTCTTCTTTATAAATGTGTTTGCAATGTTTCCGGTTCAAACCGCCTCTGAGCTGAGTAGATAATTCATTTACTAATCTCTGTTTCTGGTTCATGTAGGGTCATCTGACTCTTACGCTTTGTTGATAACTTTTTCACAGCAGTGGACATGTCTTCAGTCATTTAACTTGTTTGTATCACGATTATGTGTCTACCTGTGCTTCCTTCATCAGAGGCTGTTTCAGTCACTTGGCGGGGTGATCAAAGATGGGCAAAAAGTGACTGGCATCACGCCAGGTGCGGTTGTCACGGTGACGACAGCCTCTGGGGCGTACCAGACGAGGAGCCTGGTGATCACGGCAGGGCCGTGGGCCAACACGCTGCTCTCCCACACTGGACTGGAGCTGCCGCTGCAGGTGCAGCCTGAACACCTGACGCTACCACCACCACTAACACATGGCCTCACACTCTCTCAGCTAGACTCGTCTTACACACACACACACACAAACAGACTTGCTACTTACACACACACACACACACACATATACAGACTTTCTACCCACACGCGCACACACCCACACACACATACAATGTAGTGTATACCAGGTCGTTTAGTTAAAAGTGTATTGTGAATGCAGCAATTGTGGGAGGCTACTTCTGTGATTTGCTTTTGGTTCGGGTTTGTTTGTACAAAGCTGGGGGGATCACAGAGGAAAGGCCTGCCTGTAGTTCCTGGGACCATTTCATCGTGGCAAATACATGTAAGATCTGCCTGAGGGTCTTGGGCAAAATTTCACTTCCGCCTCCTCCTCCTCCTCCTCCTCCTCCTTTTTTCCTGGACAGGTAGTGAAGATCAACGTGTGCTACTGGCGGGAGAAGGTTCCGGGCTCGTATGACGTCCAGAAGCGCTTCCCCTGCTTCATCCAGCTGGAGAGCCAGGAGGCGGACCAGCACATCTACGGCCTGCCGTCCAATGAGTACCCAGGACTGATGAAGGTGAGGCGGCCTGATTGGCCGAGGAGGGTGGCTGTGCGGGATTGAGAGGAGCGTAGGGCCTTGGGGCTCCATTTGCAGGATGAGAGAATGATTCATGTGGATTTGTTCTTGCATGTGCATTACACTGCTGATTCCGCTCCCTGCTGACGGACACGCTGAGGTTAAGAGCAGCTTTTAAGTGCACCTCTGAAAACTAAAAAAGAGCTTTCTTTCCTTTTCCCCAGTTGTTGTTGTCGTTGGTGTGGCCAGCTTTGATAGTTTATTTATTGGCACCTGCACAGGTGTGCTACCACATCGGTAAGGAGACGGACCCGGACGAGCGCGACCGGCAGACGGACCAGAGTGACATCGCCATCCTGCAGCGCTTCGTCGCCCGCTGCATGCCCGGCCTGGTGCCCGTGCCCGCCGTGGTGGAGAGCTGCATGTACACCGTGAGTCATGGGTGCCCGTCACCGTGGTGCCCAGTGCCCTCTCAACCAGAACGCACTGGTCCCACACGCCACGTGCTGCACACATACAGTACAGTACCATACAGTACAGTACCATACAGTACACATACAGTACCTCACTGCCTGAGCTTTTCCTTCAGCCAAAAGTGTCCTTAAAACGAGGTGATCCAGGCTGTTTCTTGCCATAAAGGGTGAAACCAGAGGTGGGGGTGGGTCTGTTTATTAACTCAACATTAAGAGTTATTTTTGGAATTTTGACAGATGACACCGGACAGTGACTTTGTCCTGGACCGCCACCCGACTTACAGGAATATTGTCATCGGCGCTGGATTCTCAGGTCAGTCCAGGTGCTCATGATGGTGAGCTGCTGTCTACATACTGTATGCCCTAAAGCTCCTTACCGTACTCCCACGGCACCCAAAGCAAACACACACACACACACACCAATTTGAGGGCTGGGAGTGTGGTAATAGAACTAGACTACATTATAGGCATTCATAGACGTGTGAGGATTTGGTCTCCCAGTTTGAAGTGACCCAAATCCGATTTTTTGCTCTCATGTGGCACGTATCCGATCTGTGCCACGACAGTGTAAACAGTAAAAAAAACTCTTCAGTAAAAAATCTTATCAGATCGGATACAGACCCCTTTCCTATGTGATATTTGTTCATGCGTCTACAGTCTAAAGAGACAAATCGGATATTCCAGTGCAATGTGTCCCACACGTCATTAATCTGTGACATTTGTCATGGCCATAGCCGGCGGCAACTCGCACCCACCTCCTTTCGTGGACCCAAATCTCCCTTTCAATTGAGGTGGCAGCAATAATTGCAGCCTAAGCGTATTCTGATATGATTTCCCGTTTCTTCCTTCTCTGTTTTAGAATTTTGGTAATATCAAGAGGACGTTGCAGGGTTTTGAATGCAAAGAGCAGACCTAATTCTGTCGCATCCATTCTGGAACAGCAAGTGTTTGTTTTCAGATGCAGCCAATTAGTTAATAAGTCGATGTACAGTAGACATGCATTATAGGTATTGTGTGACTGAAATTGTTAACCAGTGTTGAAATAAAATGTGTGAATGTGTTTTCTGTGTTAACTGGTGCAGTGCCCGTAGGCTACAAATAATGTTTTCCAATAAACGTTTAGCCCATGCGCATGCGGGCCATTTCAAGTGTCTGGCAAATGTAAACACACATGATCGGATTAGGGTCACTGGCGAAAGTAGCCTAGATGTAAACATGCAATCAAACAAATCGGATATGAGCACAATATCGGAATTGAGCATATCCGATCTGCAGTCTAAACGCAGCCTAAGTCGGCCCTTCATGTCACTTCCCTTTTAGGTCACGGCTTTAAGTTCGGCCCCGTCATCGGCAAGATCCTGTACGACCTGAGCCAGGGACAGCTGCCCTCCCACGACCTCTCCCCGTTCAAGATCAGCCGCTTCCAGGTGCCCTCAAAGTCCGCACTGTAGGCTCCTGTTGACCACTCTCCAAGGGACCAATGCCATGCATCAAGCGTCATGGACTACTGAATCAATGGACTTCAATGCTCATCAACAGTCTCCTTCATGCTGAGAGGAGATCGCAACTGCCATAGTTAGCGTCTGAATCATGTCCTATGGCCTGTACAGATTTCACGATTTCAGCCCGATTTTGCCACGATTGTGTCCTGGCCGACAAATTTCCATTGTCGTATCCGAATATTCAAAGTCAGGAACGATGTTCGAAGGAGGAAGCGTCCTGTAATGTGACATATTCAACGACCCACGATTGTGAAGGAGCCTAGTACCAGGCAGCTCAAATGACATGCGTTCGTACTACGTATTCTATGATTGTGTGCCCAGTCATCTGGGACTGAGGCAATCAAGCTGAAAGTGCACTCAGTGTGGTTTTTATATAAGGCTTCTGCTACACCCTCAACCCCTACCTTGACATGGGGTAGGGAGGGGGTGAAAATAAAGAGCATTGGTAAAAATCATCAGCATCAACTTTGTCTCTGTGTTGCCACTGTCCTGTTCTGCTCACTTGCTGCTGGCCCGTAGGCTACTATTTGCCACCACCTACCACTAATTGTGCACAATTCACAGGTAATCATCTGGTCAAGATGCTTGGTGTGTATGAATACTTCATTGTGATTCTGGAGGACCACTTGCCACATATTAAACGCTATAGACAAAATGTGACCAATGTACAGAGCAACCCGATGCATGCAGATGTATTTACAGAAGTCTAGTTGGCAACATCGAGATGATTCATGATTTACTGAGATACACTCATGCATCTAGGAGTGCGAGTTAGGTTGTTGTGGGGGTGGAGTGGCCCCCGGGGACCAAACAAGAAATTTCCATCTACAGGGGCTACATGCCCACTAGGTTTCATGTGCCCCAGTGTTACAGTGTCCCGTTCGTTGAATCGCGAATCGTTGACCAAAAATTCAGGAAGGAGATGACATGAAAAACATACTAGCGGCGGTCATAATAACAAACCAAATGTCAATCACTTGTCAATCATCTCAATGTTTTATCCTGATTCACTTCATGTACTGTGCGTATCAGAACAGAAAGGCCAATTCTGGGTTTTAATTGTTATATGTTTAGCTGCTTTATTTAAAATAATGAGACTTACAGATCATTGAAAGGACTCTCTAAATTACCCTCAATTACAAGTTATTTACAGTAAATACATAATTGGCCTTCAATCAGAACATAAAACATTATACAGAAATTAAATTATATACTCATTATCTGTCATAAAAGTGTGAACACGTTCAAGTGCATTCAAATTAGTGTAGTTTTAATAAAAGGTTTTCAAGACATTTTGATGTTTAATTTCAATTTCAATCTTGTCGAATAAGTAATCTGTTTGTAACAATGTCAGTCCATGCAACAATCGTCTGATATCCATTTATATATAGTGTTTTAATTAATCGCAGTGTTTTTGAGTCATGACCAAAACAGGAGACAACTGTAACTAGTCCTCTGACTCAGAAAAGGGCACCCTTCTCACCTTCATGGAAAATTTCCTCTGTGAATAACAGTGCCCTTTGATGAACTCAACTCCTTTGAATGTTTATATTTCAGTAATATGACGTTCAATTCATTAGATATAGGTATCGTTTTGAAGGTTGATTATGCCCTTTCGTGAAAACTTAAAAACTATCATTTTGAAAATTTGAACAATGTGACTGATTTTGCTGTGGAGGGTCACATATACTGTTTTAATCACAGTGTTTTTGAGTCATGACCAAAACAGGAGACAACTGTAACTAGTCTACTGACTCAGAAAAGGGCACCCTTCTCACCTTCATGGAAAATTTCCTCTGGGAATAACGGTGCCCTTTCCATCCACTCCAAAACACCCCATCTGTGACTCCGTTGTGGCGGTCCCTATGTTTGTATTCACCGTTGGGATTGGCATAAGCGCCAGCGTGATACCAAAACCCTCCCCGGAAAGTCACTGCACAGTTGCCCCTGGAGTAGGGATCCTGGTCCTTATCAAAGGTGGAGAACTTCTGCCCATTATGGTAGATTAGAGAATTACCTGAAAGTAGAGTTTGTTTTTATTCAAATGAAAAAAGTGTGTGCTCTGTGTACTGTTAGAGGAAAAAACATACATACATAGAGTCTTTAAAGTGGGGTCATTTACGAGATACATTGTTGGTTCCATTAGTGCACTAAGCCATTCGCCTGATAGCGCTAACTCGACAAAGGGAAAAAACGTCTGGGAGAGGATTTGGCTCGAGGTCATGGTGCAAAAAACCCTAGTGTGAAATTACTCCGAACCATCCCTTTGTCCTGAGGGCACAGCACCATGTAACATATCCCATCCACATATAACATAAGACTATATCCATTTTGAAGCCCATATCTGAAGACAGGTTGGACTTACCTGCGCCACCATCAATGAAGTCAAATACATGTAGTCTGTACCCATCTGACTCAGGTCCTAGAAAGAAGGAGCCGTACAGAGCATAGACAGTCCCCCCCTCCCAGTCCTCCATGTCCACCCTCAGCTCATACTTCATCCCATGTGTGAGCAGAAAAATGTTCTGGAGACCTGTGGTGATGGAGAAACAGTGTTGGAGCAAACATCAAGTGACTGACAACAGAGATGTCTCAAGTTAGCAATAGCATCAGTAGTTGTATTGTATACCCAGCCAGTACTCTCCACTCTTGTCTCCAAAGCCCCTCTTGTAATCATCCCAGTTCCTGTAGAAGTCCACCTTGCCGTTTATTCTTCTCTGGATCACCTGAAATATAAGGGAATGTGATCATTGGAAGAATGTGGACCATGTTCACAGACACCCTTATCAAAGGGTCTTAGGATTCCAATCAGATTCCAATCAGATTTTGGAACCAATAGGATCCTACAGGATAAGATTTACAATCCAATAAGATTTGAAACAGATTTTGTTCTTGTTTTTTGGATTCCTAAATCCTATAGGTTTGTTGCTATTGGAATCCTAGGATCCTAGCATGTACAATGAGTCAGACGTCCACTCACCGTCCACCTCCCCCCTTCATGGCTTTCGTTCTCACGGTAACCCATATGACAGTACACCTCCATGGGTGAGTCCTTTCCTACTGGGTAGATGGTGTAGACGCCATTGTGAATCGATACGTTGAAGAATACGTCTTCGCAGTCGATAGGCAGGAGGTCCTGATCGAGTGGGTGAGACTGCACCAGCCAGGGAAGCAGCAAAGCAAAGGACCAGCAAAGCTGCAAGGTTTTGGGGGAGATAAATGTTGGAGAAATGGCTGAGCACTGCCAGGGCTTCTGTGAATTAGCCATGTTTGATCTTAGCTTACCATGATGCTGTAGCCTACGCTGTGATCACTGTGAAGTTCATACATGAACCTGGGTATTCAAGACTGTATTCAAATCAAATTAGGAGTTTAAATGCTAGTCACCAAACACCATTAACAATTAAAACAGTATGGGTCATAAATCACACTAATTGTGTTGCCATTACTGTGTTTTTCTTAATAATCTCACCTTTGTTTGTGTCGCAGATCCAGTGGCTCACCGCTTCCCTTATGTAATGCAGAGATGATAACAGGAGGGACGTGCGTTTACCTAACTTTGTCCAATTGAAAGCAGCACAACTGGTTTTAGTACATAGTCAGGATATTTGTGATTATCAAACACAAGATGTCTTTGTGAGATACTGTAGGCTACTGGGTTTATGGACGCTTGCTTGAGTGAGAGTGGCTGTGTGCTGCGCAGCGTGCACAGGTTTCCTGATTTGGGTTGCCAGGTTAAAGGGTTGAAATTGAAATAGAGGAAGCCATGTGTATAGCCTAGGTGTAGGCTATTTAATACACAAAGTGGCAACGTGGGACATGTCAGACTAACAGACACAATAAATGGATCCATTATTTTGTGAAGTTTAATGGATGCAAATCACTGGAGTTTTCTGAAAGAAACAACAAAACTGAGGGTGCCTGGAGATAACCTTGACATCGGGGAAACCCAAGGACAAATGAGAGTGTTGGCAGGTGTGATGCGGATGCCGTCACCCCATGTTTGTCCCCATGTTCAAGTTAAAGGAACACTTCACCGTTTTTTCATATTAAACTACGTTATTCCCCTAATTAAGACGAGTTGATACATACCTCTCTCGTTTCATTGTGTGCACTCACTGGCTCTGCATGGCGCGCGTTGCAACTTTGATAGCACTTAGCTCGCCCAATGCATTCATTACAATCCAGAGATGAAGTTAGAAGCGATCAAACACCTCCATGTTTTCCCTATTAAAATACAGTTACGCGAGTAGTCACACGACCAAGTATGGTGACAAAAAAATAAAACGTGGTGCATTTCTAAGCAGGTAAGAGGGATAACTATATTGTGTGGTGCAGTAATATCTTCACTCTTGCACTTTCAGTTTCACTTTGGAGTGAGGATATTACTGCGCAGAGTCTAAGTGCTCCCAATATTATTCCACCACACAATATATAGTCTGTATAAGTGAGTGTAGAGAGAGCGCTCACCAGCTCAGCAGCCTGGCTGGCAGAGCAGAGGAAAAGCCTCTCATTGATGCTCAGAAAGGAGACGGCCCTGGCATCCATCTTGAGCTGCTCCCTCACTGGAGTGGGATAAAGTACAGACATTTAAAATCTCAGTAACTAACAAACCTCTTCAACAAAATGAAATAGAAAGGTAAGTCAGCTAGTTGGACAGTGTTTGATCATTTGTTCCTAGCTCCAGATCAGTTGGAACAGAAAGGTAATATAACTTGTTCTTTTTCAACAAAGTGTTTGATCATTTGCTCTTACCTCCAGAGGACGTCACCCTCACCAGCATGCTGTCTCCAGCTGGGGTTAAGGATGCCATGACATCCTCGACAGAGGCGTGGAGGGGCATCCTCACAGACACAAAGCTGTGGTCATGCCTGTAGACCATAAGCAGCACTGCAAAGAATAAAATAGTCTCTAAGGTTCATTCATTTACTTTCTTACCATGTAATGGGAGCAGCATAGTTTACTTCATACACAGAGGAATCAGTAGGTTCAGTGGTCAGGCATAACAATACTAGGTACACACCTTTGTCCTTAATCCTGATTGGCTGGGTTGTTTGATGACGCTTGTGCCAAACCAGGGACTGATCAAGTTGACGTCCCTGAAAGAAATCATGAATCATTGATCGTCATAGGGCAGATGTCATAAGTTATCTTGACTCTTTACACCATAGAGTTAAATGAGGTGCGTCACTGTAGCAACTATAGTGTACTTTAAGAAGACTCAAAAGTAGTTTTAAAACATTTCAGAATATTGTGAATACTTCAATTACCCTATTTGAGGGCTGATTCTTCGCCCATTGTCCATTGTTCAGCCTGGAAAAGTATTTGATATGATTATTATAATGACAACATTACAGAATGATTTACTGTATATAGATCAGTGTTTCTCAACCGGGGTGCCGCGGCACCCTGGGGTGCCTTGTGGCCTCCTCAGGGGTGCCGCAGAAACGTGTCTGACACTAGGCTAATCAAATAATAAAAAAAAAAGCATAATTTTGGAATCTTTCCTCTAGTCTAGCTTTATCACGTAGATAAGTAAATTGCGGCCACACATCAGAGAAAATAGATATTTCTTTCTAACCCTGAAGCTGCAATCCGTAGCCTGTATGACGTCTATAAATTGGTTACTTTTGTTTACAGCGTGCGATATCGGATGAGTTGTCAAGTCATAGCGTTATTGTGTAGCGGTTAATTAGCAACATGGACAGGTTTTTGAAAATAATATCTGAACCTGGGCCCTCAACATCATCTCCTCTTCATTGTGTGGTTATTCAGTGAAGGAGGTAGAGACCGTCAGCAAGGGCTTTGGTTTGCTGCAGATATTGACAAATGCGGCCGTGCTGTCTGCTGTGCATGCGGAAGAGTGTACTGTTTTTACACCGGGAGTATGGAGGAGGCTAACCAGCAGCATGTTAGAAAGATGCAAAACTGTTAAGTGCCATTAGGGCGCTTTATACACGTAATACTTCTCTCGATCATCACTGGCAAGTGCAGAATTTTTCCGCGATTGCATTCATATGGTGTGGTTCCAACATTACGGCCAAATGACTCGGTCAGCAGCAGGAAAAGAACATTGCGAAAATACACGTCTGTCTGAAAACGGCCCGAGAAACGTCAGTATGATGACAATTATGCTACCTCACGTTCGGATTCAAGTACAGAGAGCGCCCTAGAGCTGTGGACCAGGAGCTACGTGTGTGTCTGTCATCCATTCCTGCGAGAATAGAGCGGCTGTATGCATCCTTGCAGGCCCAAGTCTCTCACTGAGTGTAAGTCACACTCCTGTGTGTGTGTGTGTGTGTGTGCGTGCGCGCGCGTTCACCTATGAGTTTAAAAAAAGTTTGGGGTGCCTTGAGATTTTTCAATCGTGTAAAGGGTGCCGCGACTGAAAAAAGGTTGAGAAACACTGATATAGATTATTACACATCTTTCAGTTCACAATGTTACAGATTTATTAACATTATTACACATCTATCAGGGGCTAAAGGAAGTGGTATGATGCTCCTCCGTGCAAATTCCGGGCATCGAAGACACGTGTGTGTGTGTGTGTGTGTGTGTGTGTGTGTGTGTGTGTGCGTGCGTGCGTGCACATGTTACTCACAAAATGGGTCTCCTTGTCCTGATGTAATCTCTAAGCATGCGGAGAAGTGCATAGCCCTTCACCTGTTTTGACAGCTTCTGTTTTAAGAAAGCAAAAAAGCAAATAATGTAAAGAGCAATAACTTATCTCAGAACTTTTAGGAAAACCTGAAATACCTGCCCCCTTCCTGATTGCTTCATTTCAGTTAATTAGATCAGTTTTTGTCATAAATACTGTATACTTTCTTGTGGTTTATTGCCCCTATGTACCATTCAATGATCAATTTAAATGCTATCATGAAAAGAGGACGAAACTGTATGCATAAATGTTCAGAAGTGATTTACAAAATGTAATTTGATAGCCTACAATTTCGAGCAAATTGTTAATGATTGTTAAGGAGAAAAGAAAAAAAACTTTAATTTGAAATTGTTCATGCAATACACTTACACAGCCCTCACGGCACACTGTTTGGTATTACACATACTCACTGGGTCAAACAAACATCATTACCTCCAAGAAGAGAACCACAGCTTGGTTGTCCAGCAGGAGAAGGCATACAGTGCCACCCAGTGGACGATCAGCATCACTACTCTCTCTTTGACCTGCACCAGCCCAGTGTCCACTGATTGCTCAGAATTGAGAGTGAAATGATTGTTAAGGAAGTGTGACCTCTAACTTAACCAACACTACTCTTGTTTTCCTTTCAGAAACACAGAACACCTTAAGCATATATGGAAGTTCTATAGTGCAGCAGTTTAATACATATGTCAAAAATATTTCTGTTACTACAACGGCCGTCGGTCAGTCAGTGGCAGTTGTTCTACAAGGATATTAGTTCAGCAGGGCAGTGCACAGCTCTTCAGATGTCATGAATACATGATATGTGAGCGTGAAACTGCACACAAATGGATCTGCAGAAAAAAAACAGCAAAACAACTCCCATAATCACTCTATAAACACTTTTTTATTTTTGTCACATAAAAATCAGAGCAATTTTAGCCATCTACAATGAAATTGGAATATTTCTCTGAGTTTCACACCAGCTGCCTTCAAAGAGGAAGTGACTTACCCATCTGGTCATCTAGAGTGGCCAGGGTCATTGAGAAAAGAAGAGAGTGAGAATTTTGTCAGGTGTCCCCGACTTCACCAACATGACAAAGACAACAGGTGTCATGCAAGGCACAGACAGAGGACCATAGAACACATGGCTTGGATTAAAGTGATCAGGCTATTTTTGGTCACTGAATTGAATAGCTATGTCATTCATCAGATTAGTAGTTATTAGTTCCCTCACACCAGAGCTTTTGCTTGGATTGTTTGTAAAATGATTTGTCATGGCTA
Organism: Sardina pilchardus; assembly: GCF_963854185.1. NCBI lineage: Eukaryota > Metazoa > Chordata > Actinopteri > Clupeiformes > Clupeidae > Sardina > Sardina pilchardus. The sequence goes on from NC_084994.1 coordinate 48,488,405, forward strand.
GGTTTGCCCAGGCAGAGTACTCACTTATTACTGCATGAAGCAGGTTCTGGTGCACCTGGAGCAAACACCTGTTTGGAACTCCTGTTTAGGATGAGTGCTGGTTCGCCCTTCTCCTCAACATGCACCGTGTTTGCATTCACATCCTTCAATACACCCAGTGTGTGAGGACATACAAATATTCTCAACTCAACCCAAAGAAATATTCATCAACAAAAACCAAACCACAGGTGGCCATCTACAGGCCAGTTGGTGTACAGTCACTATAAGCCCTTACACTCTCAGTTTCTGTTTCCCCATGTTCGATTCCGCTATGACTGGCATATGAGGAACTACAAGTAGGAACCGAGGAATTAGAGTAGCCTAGCCTCAACTGACCCGAAGAGCGTTCACCAGCCAGTAAGCAAGCCGCCAGTAGCTCTTGAAGAGGTAAGTTTGCAATAGTTAACGTATTTCATTATGTGGGTAGACGAAAATAATGTGTGTAGGCCTAGTGTGTAGGCTAATGTGCCTACATAGTATGCAATATTTCATATTCAGAATTTATCATGACTTTATAGTATATGTCTATCCATAGTATACACGTGCGCTAACTCATTGACGTGCGGGTAGACTAGGTCCACTATGTTTAATCCTACATTTTAATATTTTAGAGAGGTTCAGAGTGTATTCTACAGTCTGCTTATGGTTATTTTGAGTCAGTATTGTTTTGACAGGACTGTTTATGGTGTGTGTCTACATAGACCATTTCCGCAGACGCACTAAATCGGCGCAAAGACATGGCGACTGACACATCACTGCCCAGCCTGGAGGATGAGCTCACATGCAGCATCTGCATGTGTATTTTTGAAAGCCCCGTTACACTCCCCTGTGGTCATAACTTCTGTCAGGGCTGTTTGGATGTGGCCTGGAAAGAAAATGTCCCCCTGGCATGTCCTCACTGCAGGCACACATACTCCAGCAAACCCGAGCTGAAGAAAAACACTGTCCTAAGTGCCATTGTTGAAACCATCAAAACATCTTCATCGGAGTCGGACTATTCCAAAGATGTACCAGTCAAGCAGGAAACAGATGTTGTCAAATGTGATACCTGCATTGAGGTAAAAGCATTTAAGACCTGCCTTACATGCATGGCCTCATTCTGTGAAGAACATCTGAAGCCGCACGAGGAAAATCCCGTTTTCCGCGCGCACCAACTGACCGACCCGTTAGGAGACCTGCAGGAACGGATTTGCCAGGACCATTGCAAGATCAAAGAGTTCTTCTGCAATCAACATGAGTGCAGTATCTGCAGCACCTGTCTGCAGGCGCACCGAGATTGCGACTACACCACCCCACAGGAAAGACGAGAACAGAAAGAGGTCTGTCAAGTTACTGTCATTAATGTGTTTCTTACCGTGTTGAAGGAGGCAGTAAAAGCCCAGTGAAATACCCCTCAGGGTAAGCCCATAACACAGCCTATAGAGCCTACAAGATTTTTGATTCTCACATGGTACTGCGGGACATAAGATACAATTTATAAAAGAGATGTTTATTTAGACAATACACTCAACTTAGGACAGCCACTCAAATAAAGACTAAATATCTGAATCGTCAATATATGGAAATAAGTAACTGTATGCTCATATATTGCAAGGCTTAAGGGCTACACAATGAATAACAAAAAAAGTAATGATCAACGTGATGGTTGTGTTTCTCTGTTCCTTGCTAGTCTGAGATAAGTGGTATGTTGACTTTGCTTGAGAGAAAGATCGACAAGAACAACATCGTTATCGCCCAAATGAGGCAGCAGGAGTTGGAGCTACAGGTAAGAGTGCACTGACCACACATGTATCAGATTAGATTCAGCTTTATTGTCGTTGCACAAGTTAGGACAACTAGTTCAATATTATATGGTGTCTAATCACTCAGAAATATGCACTTTATTTTTTTCATGATTTGCATACTGCATTCTGTGTTTTATGTATTTTTTGTGCACCGCTATAAAGAAAAAAACACTTCTTAATGACAGAATGCAATATGATCATATGCAATATGATCATATAAAGTGCATTGTTTTTTTATTTTAAAGATATGTTTTTGGGCTTTTATGCCTTTAATCAGACAAGACAGTGTAGGGTGACAGGAAACGAGTGGGAGAGAGAATAGGGTGGGATCCGGAAAGGACCACGGGGCGGGAATCGAACCCGGGTCGCCAGCGTGCGGTGCAGGTGCCCCAGCCAGTCGCACCACGACTGGGGCCAGTGCATTGTTGAGGTGCATGTGTTCAAAATCCACCTGCCAGAAAAGTGTGAGATTCTTTTTTTTAGGATGATGCGGTTGCTCGTAAGAAGATGGTGAACACAAAGTATCAGCTCATGAGGGATCTGATCGACAGGGACGAGCAAGATGCTTTGAGAGCCGTGGATAAGGAATTGGAGAGTGGTCAGACCAAGCTCCAGTCTCTAACAAAGATGTTTGGTCAGAATGTGGAGAAGATGAGCCACGCCAAAGTGGAGCTCAGTGACCTTCTGTCAAGAGTGGATTCCATGTCCTTCCTGCAGGTAGGTGTGGAGTCAAGAAATGATACGCAGTAATGATCAGGAAACACTAGAATATAGTCATGAAAATGTGCATTGTGTAGATACTGAACTGAACTGAAGGTCTGATGTTGAAATGACCTCTGATCCTGTAATCACCCCCCTCCCACCCCCATGACAGTTTTCAGTGCTCTTTCATGGCATCTCATCTTTGTTTCTGACAGGCTTCAGTCCAACTGCCCTTCAACGCCAAATTTGACCCTTACTGCCCCCGTATGAACACAGACTCTGAAGCTGTGACAGCCTATCAGTCCTCTGCGGTTGCTGTGAAGCAGCTACTGGACAAAATTCTGAGTGTACCAGCAGAAAACCGCATCTCACTTCTGGCAGGTATGTGTGTCTGTATGTTTGAGCATACAAGTCTATTTCTGACAGCAATTGACAACATGTTCTTAATGCCTAATCATTATAATATTCCATTTTGCAGCTTTTGAGAAGGTTCCTGACAAAGGTGAAATACATTCCCTCATACCTTTTCCTAAATCTATTGATAGCACCGTTGACAAAGAGCCTGCTGCATACCACTGTAGCATTATTCATTTGAAGATCCAAACAGATCTACATTTGTTTGGGTCTAGATTTTACATCATGCTCAGCCTTTTCAGTTGTCTTCTTCCTTACCTTCACAGGTGACATCTTAGAAGTCTCCTCTCCAGCACCTGAGGTGGCCTGTCAAAAGTGTGAGTTCTCCGTCTGTCTTTCTCTTTCCTTATAGACGTAGAACTGACACTGAAATGGCTTTCAGTTATATGTAGCTATGATAGCTATTTTTCCAGAAATGTTATTTTGATAGAGTGTAGCTTATTGCCTCTTATAGTAGTCTAGGTTGAAACTATAGGCAATGTCATGTTGACATTGCTCTGCTGAGTATCACCAGAGATGGTTGATTAAGCTGAAGTATCTTTGGTAACACACATTAAGGTCTCAAGACTCATACTAGACCTTAGAAGTCTAAGTGTTGCTCAGGCTTTCCCTTTTCCCCCTCAGTAATCTCAGATGCTCGTCAGGTCCGAGAAATGGCCACTCCAACAATGCCAGAGCTGCCCCAGGAGAGGAGTGAGTCCTTCCTTGCTTTTATGAACTTAGAACTTTAAATGAAATGTTTTTCAGCTCAGTTATATGGAGATTCATTTGAATACTACAGGACTCATTAACTAGGTTAATAACCATTACATTATCGTTGATATTGTATAATAATAATAGTAACATAAATAATAATAACAACAATAATAACAAGTTCATTGTATATAGCGCCTTTCTCAAACCCAAGGTTGCTTTACATAGTAAATATAATATGATATTTGAATTTATTTGAAGTCCTATATCTCTGTCTGTACGGACTCTGTCCTTCCCCTCAGATTACAGCCCTGGTTACAACCGGACTCCTGGGCCGGTGTATTACCACCCCCCACCCCCTCAGGTGGTGCATGTTGTGCACTTTCAACCTGCTCAGAATCCAGGTGGACAGAAAACTCATCCAACTCATCCACGTATGTCATGAACAGAAAGCCACCGTAGCCTACAAATGTGCGCACACGGCGAGGAGCCTGGGAATATGGATTAGTATGAGTAGCCATAGCTAATGTAAACCTGGTGCGGCATTATAATGTGAAGCAAGAAGACAGTTTCAATGAATAAGGCTACATCCACCATAGGTCGGACAAGAGGTGTCGCCAGCCGATTTTGCTTCAGCCCAGAATGTTTCGAGTGTAGCCCCAAACATAATTTTCAAATTTGACTAACATGAAACCATTGAGATGAGATGGACGTATTGAAATTTTGAGATGAGACCAATTTATCAAACATACAGTACAAGCAGGTCACAGGTGTCCTTTCACTCTCCTTCATGCCGATCTAACTTGAATGTGCCTTCATCATAAAACAGTAAAAAACAGCCAGCTCCAGGGTTGGACATGCCTGTTATTGTTTGCATCTGCTTTATGGACACCATAAAGGCACCAAGGACAAGGAAGTGGACTAGTCATTGTGTTTGTTCTGGTCATTTACAAGTCCAGGTTGGTTATCAGCCTGCCCTGCACTCAGTAGCCTACAGTTTGGAGCTGACCAATAGTGCTGGCCTGCACCAAATGGCATTGTCACCCTGTAACCTAATGGAATTAGTTTGCCATGTGTCCTCTGTGTAATCATACATACTTTAGGCCATGCTACCTGTAGCCATAGTTGTGATAGGGTTAAACCTTCTGTGACCTGTTGTGATTAAACATAGTTATGTTGTCCTACGCCTGATTTATTCCTTATTATTTCAGACAAGAAGCCAGACACCAGCAAAGGGCAAAAGAAAGCAGAAAGTAAGTTTTGGACGTTTTGATTATTAGTTGTTTTGCATTTGATGTCTCACTCATTGGTCACTCATGGTTCTTAAATGGCTTTTCTTTTTGGATATTTTGCAGAATCAGAGCACCACCATCGTGACAAAGGTACTGTAGGTCTGGAAATCTGCTCTCTGAGGTGTAAAATAACATTTACATGACATCACGTTTAGTCATTTGGCAGATACTTTTATCCCAGCCTGAATTGACATGTTGGCCACACCAGTAATCCACCAGTCAGCACCACTGACAGCTCATCCATCCATTTCAACTAAAAATTGTGGAGCAATATAGCAGAGAAGAATGCATTGCGGTGTCGTTTAATGCCCTTTGCATCAATTGGGTTCTAAGGATTAAAGCATGTCAACCTAGCAACCACCATAGCAACCAGCATGGCAACAGCTTTATTAGGCATGGCAACCACCTTATGTTCCCTAGCAACAATCTAGTAACCAGCATAGCAGCCAACAAGATTACCCTAGAAAGCAGCATAGGAACCACTTTTTTGGCATAGCAACCTCCGTATGTACCCTAGCAACCATCTTAATTACCCTAGCAACAACCTAGCAACCACCACTACAGTGTCAACCTAGCAACTAACATAGCAACCAACATCATTACCTCAGCAACCAACATAGTAACCACCTTATTTTTGCATAGGAACCACCATAATGTTCCCTAGCAATACCCTGGCAACAACCTTAACTACCCTAGCAACAACCACCATAGCAACCAACAAGATTACCCAAGCAACTGCTGTTTTTGGCATAGCAACCATCATATGTACCCTAGCCACACCATGAGCTGTTGGATTTGCCAATGAAATGACAATAAACAGAATAGAAACAGGAGATATTTTCTGGAAACACCAAATGTCATTCTCACCTGTAACCTAATGGAATTAGTTTGTCATGTGGCCTCTGTGTAATTAATTCTATATACTTTAGGCCATGCTAGCTATAATAGCTGTAGCTATAATTTTGATAAGATTAAACCTTGTGTGTCCTTACCATAAATTGAAAAAATCAAGTTTCTGTCTTCATATTAATAGGTTTTTTACAATGTCCTAAGTCTACAAGGATTATTCCTTATTTACTATTTCAGACAAGAAGCCAGACGCCAGCAAAGGGCAAAAGAAAGCAGAAAGTAAGTTTTGGACGTTTTGATTATTAATTGTTTTACATGTCTCTCACTCATTGCTTATTCAAAATGGCTTCTCTGTTTCGACATTTTGCAGAATCAGAACACCACCATCATGACAAAGGTAGGTCTATAAATCTGTTAGTCATTTGGCAGACATTTTTATCCCGAATTGACATGTTGGCCATACCAGTAATTCACCAGTCAGCAGCACTGACAGACAAACAGGCTGGACCCATGGCCACCGATGGATGCCTTGTTTCCATTGTAATCTCACATAATCGAGGCTGTGATGATTTGTCTTCCAGGTAGAATTGTGTTGCCATAGCAGACCATGAGATTTCTATCTAATTGATACAGTATGTGTTTCCTGTTACTGCCCCTAGACCATGGGAAGAAGACGCCCAAACCGACCCCTTCAGGGAAGCCGCCTACTCAGTCCTCTGGATCCTCAGGGAAGCCGCCTACTAAGTCCTCTGGGTCTTCTCGGCCAGCTAGTGCACCTACTAAGTCCTCTGGATCTTCTCGGCCAGCGAGTGCGCCATCTCGGCGTGGAAAATGACAGGCTAGGCTCACATGATGGTCACTCTCAGTCATGGTTCTCTCCCATCACAGCTGAGCGGATTCAGCCAAGTACTTCTGAAATGTGTGCAGGCTTTGCTTTGGCAATGTATATAATATGAAAGAAGGTACTGTAGTGCCCTTATTCAGGAGGGATGGCAATCTGCAGCAAGCCTATTTATCAGTTGTTTAATCACATAAGAGAGGTTTCTGCAAGCCATATCAATGGGCCCTAATCATTGGCTAGATACAAATGCTGTGAGCAGCGTCTAATATTTTCAATATCAATGCAGAGAACATACATATAATATTCTTGCTTTTGCAAGATAGATAATAGATGTAGAAAAATTAATTTAATTAAAAATTGTGTGATGTAACAATGTCTATAATATGTTTTGCTAGATACAGTATGTGATCACTAAAAACAATTTAGACTGGATTATCTAGGACTTATATTATTATGTGTTCATTGTTTGGGTTTCTGCATGCTTTTGTGAGAAACGTTTTTTAAATAATTAAGACAGTAGTTACATTGTTGAAGTTGTTTTATGTTTGTCTTGTTCTGAGGGCCAGTTACATCTGGTGCAAGGTCTGTTTGCTCATGTGACCCTGTTCCACAGTGACTAATACGTTTACTGTCAATCTTGAGGTCATACTAGCTGTCCTTTGGATCAGTTCTGTCCATGGACCAGATCTTGACATTCTCCTGTCTCAATTAATAGGAAGCCCACATAATAGAGATCAGTCATTTGAAACATGACATCCCTTGACTCACTGCCTGAAGTGAGTGCACCCATTGCTGTTTTCCGTGGTAAGGCTTCAGCCAAAGACCCACATTAACCCTCTCTGCATCAGCAGTTGCTGCACATACTGTTGTACAACACAACACCAAGCTCACTGCCAGGAACAGTGAGTAGGTTTTCCAGCAGGCTTGTGCACAATTCCGAATTTTAGAATTGGCCTCCATTCAGTTCATGAATTGGAATTTGAATTGAATTGGCCCCACCCCACAGGAAGTTGAATTGGAATTGGAATTGGAATGACAGGAAGTGGAATTCAATTCATGGCAATTCAAAACAATTCCAGTCACATAACAGGAAGAATGTCTTGAATCTCACATACATTCAGTTTTGGGAAGGTTACTTTGAATATGTAACTGATAACTGTTTTCAATTATAAGTTGTGTGTTTGTTGCATCATATCTGACATATTTTGTGAAACTTCATTGTTTAACACTACCCTTAAATTATGTATATGAATTTCTTTGAATTTCATTTAATTTCAATTCTTTCCTTTAATTCAAATTCAAATTGTAATTCTGCATCCTGTTTTTGACCTCAATTCAAATTCAATTCAAACTCAAGAATTGAATTGGAATTTAGGAGTCATTCTCAACTCAATTCTGAATTTTGCACAAGGCTGTTTTCCAGGAATGCTGTGTTTGTGTTGGCTGATCTGACAGGCCTGCTCCCAGGAGAGGAGACTGCAGCTCTGAGCTGATGTGTCTTATTCAGTAGGCTACAGATCTGGTGCGACGAGAGGGACACTGAATGAAGCTGCATAGATGTAAGCAAAAGGACTTGTTCTGCTCCTCTTAGGCTCTTTCTTGTTTTCCTGCTTTAATTGACAGTGTGGCTCACTCTGTAATGGACGATTAAACATAGGCTATTATTAAAACATACTCTGAGTAGTTGAGTGTGTCTGTTCATGTTAGGTCTGATTCTCATGTAATGATGATCTAAAAGAGCTGACAGACGTTGTGTCTGATTCACACAGTTCAACAGAGGCTTTGCTCTCCTGTGGAGCACCATCAGTTTCACAGTTCATACTTGTTCAGATTCTTTTGCATGTTATTTTGCGTGCAACTTCTGTTCAGAGTAAGTACTCTGATGTAGCGAACAGTGAAATGAAGACACAATGTATGTGCATATTTATGAAAATATTTATTAACTTTCCAAAACGTACATCAATTCTTACATTCATCTTAAACTTACCAAATATATCATTTACACTGTTGAAACCATCATACATGTCAAATCCATACTTTGTTAAATACAGTGACCTACACCTGTCTTGGTTTGGAATGGTACTTTTACCACACGATTTGAGGGATGACTTTAATTTAGTAGATTCCGTTTGAGCTTAGCAGCCATATTGCACAAGGCCTAGAATTGAGAAACTGTCTACAGTAGCTTAAGTATGGCAATGCTGTTTTATCTTGTAACTATCAGATTGCTTCACCCAAAGTAATGCATTACTAAACACTTCTTGCTTGAGTACACTACAAAAGGTGTAATTGAAACCTGTCTGCTGTTCTTGTTCCATCTTGATGTTCAGAACCGTGTGAATATTGACCCCAGACAACACAAACCAGACAAGCCACTGATCAAACGGTAAACATGACATTTCGGTGAACTGGCATTCATCTGGTTAAAAGACCAGCACTTGCAATTCAATGTTTTGGCCACATTCGAATGAATTTTTTTCTCAAATAGCGGTGCCCGCGCGAGCGTGTGTGTATAAAGATGCACATCACAAGCACGTGGTCTGTTCCTGCCACATTCAGAGTAGTCGTAAACAGAGGGCTGGCACAAGCGAAAGCCTTGTGCCTACAAGCAGCGAGACGACATTTTACAATTCAACACAGCAGAGCGGCACATGCATATGGCTTCAACCAACACTTGGGAGAAAAGGAGCGGGACAATGGCATCGTCAGCTCGTTTGTAAGAGAACGTGAACATTTCACAAGGTCTTTTAAGACATACTGCTTACTGCTACCCAAGTTCAATTCATGAGTAACACAAGTAACAAGTAAACACAACATTACGACAAACAAATGTGCTAATGTGTGTGATTTAGAATCAAATGTGATATGATTGCACCTCGCCCCATCAGTAGATTTGGTCAAAGCTCATGCCAAGCCTGTTATCTAACTGAGCGTTTAAGACAAACTGCTGCCATTAAACTCAGAAATTCTAGAAACAACACACCACATCTTAGTGATGACAGTCATGATACATATTTCCTAAGACATACCACATGCTTGAACAGAGCTCTGTCAGAAATGATGGTCCTTTCAGTGTTTAAACTTGGATGATGTTTACAAAATGCAGAACTCATTTCAAAAGATGAAAGTCATTCGCTAGGTCCAAAGATCTCTCTGAACTCTGTATCACATGACATTGGAAAATAACCCAAGACTACCACCCTGTGGACCATAAAGGAAATAGATGGCTGATATTCAAAACAATGCAACACAAAACAGCAATAATTAAAATGGTTGATATAACATCACTTTCTGTAACAATACCATATCTATGGTAGAGGAGGGTGAATGTAAACTATTATCTGCAGATCCATAGACTAAGTGCAGTTCAGTGCGTTCTCTACATCTAAGGAAGTGTAAACGAGATAGAACACATCTAATGTGGGACTGAGTAAACAGCACGATGGGTTGACACGTTTGCAATCCTAGTCTCTAAGCCACGACGGGCTACAGCCTACTGGGACATGCTCTACATGTTTAGCATCACAGGGCTAATGAGGGTATAATGCTTTAGGAATGTTGGACAAACCTATTGCCCCAACGCACACAAATGAAGAGAAGTAGAAAGAAAAACAGTGTGTACATATAGGACATCCAGTGCAGCTCTTGACAACAAACTAATAATACATATTCTGAGGAACACGAGTGTAAACTAAAAGATATTTGAAGGAACATGGTCAGCAGGGATTCAAGCACAAATAAAGGATATGAAGTTGTAAGACTCTCAAAATAAAAACACAACCTAATGTTTCTCACGTACAGCACTTTCTGAGGCAGACTACGCACCTATGACACAAGGCAGCGATGCAAACATTCGGTTAGCGACTTCGGTCGCCGTACAATTCTCTCGCTCTCCTATCCACCGTCCACCAGGGACGGCGCATCACTCTTTATTCATGGCCGTGAGGAACTCCAGAGCACAGGCTGGATGAGGGATCAGTAGAGCTGGTCCTGAGCCGGACCTCCTATTTAATGGCACTGGGATTTGTAGTTTTCGTCTTCGTAAGCCACCTCAGCTGCATATAGAACAGAGGACAAAGATGGACTACATCTATGCTGCACAACTTACATGCAGCCTGTGGCCTTGTCTGGATGGGCTGCAAGCGAGGCCGAGGGGGGCAGGAGCAGGGGCGGGGGCAGGGGCAGGTGTGCTGTGCACAGACAGGAGAGATGGAGGACATCAGAGGGCCGTCACACGAACACCTCGTCTCCAGACGTCTTGTCTTCGGACGCGCGGGCGCGGGTGTGGGGTGCCGGCGGCCCCCCCTCGCCGTCCGAGGCGCTGGAGTCGTCGTCGTCGTCGTCGTCGGTCTGCTCGGCGCTGTGGTAGAGCATGAGCGCCTGCGTCTTGTGCGTGATGGTGACGGTGCACGGGCCCTGCGCCCACGGCTCGCCGTCCACCTGCATGGGCATCCGCGAGCTCTTCAGCACCAGCTGCAGTGGGACCACACCACAGGTCAGTTCACACACACTGGAGAGACACTAGTTTCCCCCCTTACACTCACTCATACTCATCCTCTCTCTCTATCTCACTCCCTCTCTCAATGATGATACATCGGGCAACTTTCTGGGCAACGTTGGCTGGGAAACCACACAACTGGTTCCATGTGTTCAGACAATTTGCCAATTGTTGTTTTAAGGTCTCACGAAAAACATCTGTTGGCCAATATCAATGGGAGTGTGCCCCAATAACAACAGTCAGGAACATTGCTCAAAATGTTGCCTTGTGTATTATCACCGTAAGACCCAATTCACACCAAAGATCCGCGACGAGATGAAACTGTTGCAGAAGGAGTTGTTGCACAAGGTGTGAATTAAATGTTGCACGTCGTTGCAAGCCATCGCAAAGCCTTCACCATGTCTAGTCGCAGTTGCGGTTTTAGAGGTTTTAGAATGTCGCAGCTCATCTCGTTGCGAATCTCCGGTTTGAACCCTACTTAAGAGAACCCTATTAAATGGAACCCTCCCGTGTTCCAGGCCCCATTATAAAACAGATCATGCTGAAGATTGAGCCAAAGTTAAGAGCATTCAAATCTTACGGCCAAGGGGTGATGGGTTAGGGTGGCAAATCCTCTGTCAAACAGGAAAAAGGGTAAGCTCTCCCTGCATCCAACAACTCAACTAAAGGACGCACAGACTTCCAAGTGAACCCTTGAAACTCAGATGGTTTAAATTAAGGTCTCGGTGGAACCAAACGCAGGAATGTTAGCAATGAACAACACACTGTAAACAAAGCACTCAGTGTTGCATGTTGCATATTAGTATGTTAGTATATAATACTAATTTAGCGGTTATTAGTAGGTATTTCTGTATCAAATTTCAAGGATCTGTGGAAATGTGGCCTCGTGGGGGGGTTGGCATTTTATTGTTAAAAGAAACACAATGTGTTGTCAAAGAAACACAATGTGTCAGATGACAACCATTACTGGGTTAACCCTCATGTTGTCCTTGGGGTCAATTTGACCCCAAGCCATGTTTAACATCATAAAATATATGGTTCACTTTTTTTGTTTTGCTTCAAGTTTCATGACTTTTCCTCATTTGAAGGGTACAACAGAGTAAACATGAAATTTGCACAAAAATATGTTTCCAATGTCCTGTAAAAAAAATAGTTACGTTGGTGTTCTTGGGGTCAATTTGACCCCATTTTTATGAAACATGAGGTAAATGAATATTTGACACAATATGAATATTATTATTGTAATAGTATGAGAACATGTACTTATTATCATTATTACATAAACAAGTACATATTACATGTAAGTTATTTTGGCAGGTCTGAAAAAGTCCAAAAACTCAGCCTTTGGGCTGTTGACACTGGATTGGCCATATTGCCAGCCAGGGTTCCATGGTTCATAAAGGGGTGTGGGGGGGTGGGATTGTTTTGTAGGGCTTTTGATGGTGGTTATTACACTCTAGTTAAGTACCTACCACAAAAAAAACTGTGTAAAAAAAATCATTTCAATCATTTTTTGAGAGTTTTGTTAGCTGGGGTCAAATTGACCCCAAGGATAACGAACGTCGGTAAGATTTGAGGACAACATGAGGGTTAAAGAGCTGATATGTGGAACGTTTCTAAAAAATTAAGCTCATGGCACAAGCAGATGAACATGACATAAGAAAGCACTTCAATCACTATGTTAACTACTGTAGGTCCTCTTCTATCCCTTTTGTCTTGCACATATGATGTCCTTCGACACAATTTACAGACGGACTTCAACTTTGACCTAAAACTGAGCCTTCTCCAGTGTTGTGCACGTTCACACTCTTCAGTAACTAGTTCAAAGTTCAGTTCACACACGTGCAAAGTGAACTGTTCACGTTCATAGTTCACCATTTTTAATTTTGAACTAGTTCAAATTCAGTTCATTTGAATGAAAATCTGTTTCTGACGGAATATAGGCTACAGCCACCTGTTGTTCTCATCTAATTGAGAATGTCCGTAAATTGGGCTTTATTTCGCTGGGCAGATACATTTCTTTTAGGTCTATGGCAGATACCGACGCCTAATAAATGCGGCCGCGCATTTCTTAATAATTAATAATAAATGCGTCAGCTGTGCATGCCTGACGGCAGAAGAGTGTAGTTTTTACACCGGGGGTATGGAGGAGGCTGCCTTGCTGCATTACCTTACCAGATGGATCAGTGACATCCTGTAGGGCTCTTTGAACACGTTATGCATCCCTCTATCATCACTGACAAGTGCAGAATCTTTCCGCGATTGCATTCATATAGGCCTAGCAGCGGTTCTGTGTACATGCGTAACGTGATCATGGGTAATGTAGTAAGGTAGTGCAAAGCTGTAGTTTAGGAGTGGCGCCCGTGGGCAGTGAGTGTGACAACGACATACTGTTTCTGAATTGCCAGCAGATAGTGTCACTCGACTTCTCAGGACAAAATAAATTCTGTAACGTTTAATTGGACATCAACAGTGACGTTCGTCGTTCATTTCCCAAAATCTGAGCGAATTCACGTTCAAATTCATTATTTACAAATGTGTTGCGTTCAGTTCAGCGTTCACAGAAAAATGAGCGTGTTCAATGAACACGTTCTTTTGAACTCGTTCATGCACAACACTGGCCTTCTCCTCAGTTGATCTCAGTCCTGGTCCAATATTACTTTAGCATTGGTCATTTTACATGCAATGCTGTCCTGAGGTCAGTAAAGACAACTACAGACTACTTGATGTGTAACATAAGGCTTGTTCAGAAACTGAAGAAGATACTATAGGATGTAAAACATTCAATACTCCTCAAGGTAAGGTCTGAAAAAATACCCATTCGGCAAACCCCATCATCATGTTCAAAGTGGTCTTTTGGGACAGTTTTAAGGAAGGAGTTGAATTGACATTGGACAAGGACCGAAGTGAGCAGTCAACAGCCATTAACACCAGAGTCGATAACTATACAAACATGATGAAAGTATCGACAATGACCAACGATAAGGAAAATCTCTCCTGGTGTCAATGAATGTGATGTCTTAAATTTCATAGATTCTGGATGTTAGTTTTTATCATTGTCTAAATTTCTCTGCAAATGATCCCCAATATAATTTTTTGTGTCGTTATTGTTAAAGGGATAGTTCGGATTTTAAGACACGAAGTTATATGGGTTCCCTGTCAGCAACGTTGTGCATCAGCACTGACTTACCCCGCAACAGCGTCCTGTGAGCCGAGATCCAGCCGGTTTTTGATGCTGAAGAAAGTAGTCCGGCAAGTTTCTGGGGTCACGAAAGTGAAGAGTTTTTCTTCTCAAAACCATATGCGTTCAAAAGAGTGATATATTTGCACCACAAAAACGTTGTCCAGGAAAAATTCTAACCTCGTTATCACTTACTTATTTTTCGCGATTCCTATCACTGCGCGCTACTGACAGCTGGACAACGTTTTTGTGGTGCAAATATATCACTCTGTTGTACTTTCGTGACCCCAGAAACTTGCCGGACTACTTTCTTCAGCATCAAAAACGATCAAAAACCGGCTGGATCTCGGCTCACAGGACGCTGTCGGGGGGTAAGTCAGTGCTGATGCACAACGTTGCTGACAGGGAACCCATATAACTTCGTGTCTTAAAACCCAAACTATCCCTTTAAAGCTTGTATGTAGATGCTATCATGCATATTAGCTAGAACGATTCTTTTTTATCATTATCGCTCTTGGTGTAAATGGCCCTTAAAGGATAACTTGGACAATTTTTCACTATTTAAAAAAAAATTACTACCCAGCTCGAGTTGCGGCAACCACGCAGCTACAGTGCTACACTCTGGGCGCATCTTTAAAGTTATGGAGGAAGATTAAGGACATCTCACCCGCACTGTGTGGGCCTGGCCCAACCTCACTGGGTTAGCCAGCTTGACCTGGATCTGTGCACAGTGGAAAGAGCCATAGACTCCCACCACCTCCAGCAAACCGTCATCCAGCCTGTGGGCAGACAACAAGAGCAGCACACGCAGACATTAGGGCTGGCAACGCCACAGACGGCTCCATTTGATTTGATTCACAACGTTGTGATGTGATTAAACTAAATTTGATTTGATTCAGGTTCAATATCAATGGGGATGATGCATGAAGTAGTATAATGCAGCTTTCCGTAATAGGATAAACGTCCAAAACAACCAATTAACAAATGCAGTCACTGGAAACAGATTGTGGAAACCACTACAGAAAAGGTACAAATATTTTTGGGGGGCCTTTATCAGATCAGACAGTGAAGAGACGACTAGAGATGGCTGGGAGAGAGAGATGGGGACTGGATTTGGGAAAGAAACCGGTCAGAGCTCAGGGCACCACAGCAAGTCCCCATCCCACCCACACTTTAGAGCTGTTTTCATGGTAAACAAGGGAAAGGGTAACGAATCACCAAAGCACCCAGAGTCCCCACTTAGCAGGTTACTAGATACAAGCAAAGCCATCGATATATCAAAGTTGCGACACTACCATTGACTCCCGTGTACAAACAATGGCGGCACATCTGGTATGTCATGGTCGTTGAAAGGAACTATTCCATAGAGAATGAATGAATATCTCAGGTGTTATAATAAGACTTTTCTACATGAGTTATGGTCGTGTGCTTAATAATGCATTTTCATTGAGTAATATGTATGTGGAAATGCAGTTTATAGTAATTTTCATTGAGTATTTACCGTAAATATTAATGCGATCGCTGCTGTCAATCCCGTAGTAAACCAGGGACCAAGGGAACTACTGAGGCTACCTACTAACCATGTGACCGCTCTAATCTGGCTTTAACATGGAAGTCAACGGCTGCCGCAACTTTGATATATCGATGGCCTTGGATACAAGCTACTACGAGCCACTTAGATTAGCACGTACAGTATACCCCTGATATGCACTATGACCAGTTCAGACCTGTGCTCAACACAGGAAAGCCCTGGCCACAGTAAAACAGCAGCCCCATGGCCATGTCCAGTGTGCTCTCCTCTGCTCTCCTCTCCTCACCGTGTGGGGGGGCAGGGCTCGTCCCCCATCCCTTCCCACAGTCTGCAGCCGCCGCCCCAATAGCCGATGTTGCACACGATGATGCCCTCTAGGCTGGGCAGTGCCACCTTCTCGCCGTCCAGCTCCAGCTGTGGAGTGAAGGGCAGAGCCGTCTTAAAGTCAATTTATAGTGCAGACGGCAAGTGCCGCTCTACAAAATGTAACATAAAAGCGACACAATTTCTGTCTGTTGCGGAGCTCATTGTGTGCATCAAAGCGTTTGATATGGCGCAGGCACAGTAACATGCTCTGACTGGATATCCACTCAAATGTTCTACTGCAGTTCTACTTCTATAGTGTGTAACCGTGGTCACAGTGTGTGTCTGTTTACTTTCACAGTGCGTGTTTGTTTACTCTGCGGCGACATGTAATGCAATTTGTTTTTGTTGTGAGATTTATGGTCATCTGGACTATAAACTGGCCTTCACTTTCAGGCCATCAGGGTACTGTCATGATAGTGTTTATGGTCTTAATGAATAGAATATATACTTTTTTGATCCCGTGAGGGAAATTCACTGGAAATTAATGAATGCACTGTGGTAGCAGCTAATGCCCTGACCACAACCTCCTCATATGTGATATAACACGGCTAATGCCCTGACTACAACCTCCTCATGTGTGATGTAACATAGCTAATATAATGTTGCATTGGTCTTATGCCCTGAACACAACCTCTTCATACAGTAGTTAATTGACTTGACATATCACTTCCAAAATAACTATAGAATAGTCCCATTGGTAAAGACATAACATTAGGCATTTCTGAAAGGGCCGTATACAATGAGATCAAACATAAAGAGATCAAAACACAATCCTACCTCGATCCTCTTATCCAGGTCTTTGCATTCTTGCACTAAGCAATCTTTGGTGCCATACAGGAAATACACAGCCTGTAACAAAGGACCACTGTTTGTGTTCAAACAATACACAGATGAGGTATTTATGGTAAATAGTGACAAGACTACAGACCCTCAGGGTTAACATGTTTTCTGAAGAAAATTGATCATGGAAAACTTAAACCAGGCAACATTAGGTGATTTTGAATTCATAAAACAATATGAATAAACTGCATATATTCAAAGATATCAACTCAGTTCAGCTCCCTTGCATCACTGCTTCATTAATCCCCCTTTGGGCTTTGGGTCACTGCGACGTCAGCTGGTGTGTGTGTGTGTGTGTGTGTGTGTGTGTGTGTGTGTGTGTGTGTGTGTGTCTGACCTTGTTGATGATGCGGCTGGAGAAGAAGGAGGGCGTTTTCTCCCGGTGGGTGTGGAAGTTGAGCGCCATCAGGGCATCTGGGCCCACGGAGAAATAGTTATTCATGGACAGCACCTGAGGAAGCCACACACACACACACACAGAGGACTGGGATCAGCAGACTCCCTCTCAACAGATGCCTGCTGAACTGGTGAACCTGTATTCATGCCTACTTGAGAGTGCAAAAACCAACATGAAAACGCCTGGAAGCCTGGACCATAACACACACGAAATTCACATTTTATTAGAGCCAGCAGCACTACAAACATATCAGCCACACTGTCTTGTTGTTGCTTTTGAAAGAAGGAGGTGAAAAGCCAGTCAACACTCCCCCTCATTTGGACAGAATGAGGACCAGAGTGCTACTAAAGGTCTCTGTGAATAGCGTGTGCTTGCGCTACTGTCTGTGCAACACTAACCTTTGGTTTCCTAAGGAAGTGGCCTTTTGAGGCAACTTGAACTTTCCATCTGCAAAGGCGGCGACAGACAAAGCAACAGTCACAGTTAGTTATATGT
This sequence comes from Sardina pilchardus, assembly GCF_963854185.1. NCBI lineage: Eukaryota > Metazoa > Chordata > Actinopteri > Clupeiformes > Clupeidae > Sardina > Sardina pilchardus. The sequence goes on from NC_084994.1 coordinate 48,506,327, forward strand.
AAAAAAACACAAAGTTCAAACAAATTTCCTCAATCCACACAGTTGAGGAAATCCCACTAGTGTCATCAAGTGGACATAACTCGTCACCGACTCGGAGTCACTACGGTGACCACGGTGTCAAAGGTGCTTGGCTGTACCTGTCCATCTTCACCACCTCAGCGTCCAGAATGTTCCTGAGCACCTGCTCCACGGGGATCTCGCCCGCGTACCCCGCCCCCCAGCCCAGCGAGTTGGACAGGTCATTTCCTGTGCCCAGGGGAAGCACCGTCACCCTGGGGATGAACTGGTCTTGACCCTGCACATCAAAAATGGCTGATTAAGAAAGGGAGCGTTAAACCGAACAAATGGAATCACAAGACATTCTCAGAAGGATCGTCTTGCATACTAGCTTTGGTGCCTCAAAATCATCTCAGTCACAGCTCATAGACACTACAGTACATTCAGCCGTATGAGGTTGAATAAATGTACCAATATTACTGAAACAAATGTAACCCCATACAGCGACCCAACATGAAGGCCATGTCTGCAGAGAGCTGCCTATCTTTCTTTTCTTTCTTGCCCCCCGTCTTCTTCGGACAACTTTAATTATTTGTATTCATATCATGATTTTACAAAAAAAAAAAAGAACGGTTGAAGGAGCTCCGAGTGTCCTTCCTTATCCCAGTGCACAAGATACAAAAACGAAACAAAACAAAACAAACCAAACCGGAGAGCTGCCTGTCTAATGCAGGATATCCCCGTGGTGCGTGCGGCGGGCTCACCTTGAGCTTCATGGTGTCGATGGCGTCCAGCACCCAGCCCACCGTGCCGTCTCCCCCGCACACCAGCACGCGGGCGCGGCCGGGGGGGAGCAGCGTGCACAGCTGCAGCGCTTTGGAGGGGGGCAGCTCGGACAGGTCAAACACCTGCAGCAGGACGAGAGGACAGCGAGACCGCACATCATCACACATCACTCTACGCAGACTATGACACAGACACCATGGCTATCGGTGTGAAATAGAAGTGTGTGTGTGTGTGTGTGTGTGTGTGTTTTGTGGTGTGGAGTCTAAAGAAAGAGATGAGATGATGAAAGTGTTTGAGAGTGCGTATAGTGGAGTAGTAGAGAGTCCGGGGCGACACAGATCACATCTAACGTGAGCGCAGAGGGAACGAGATCACAAGGATCCTGCACCCTGCCATCAGCCAGATGGCCATTCACACCCACACAGGAAAACAACTTTATGCAAACAGCCATTGTGTACTCTGGAGACTACAATGCCCTTATCAGAGCCGAGGTTACTGAGGCAGAGACACAGACAGGCAGGCGAGGGTGAGTGTGAGTGTGTGTGTGTGTGGGGGGGGGGGATGTTGCAGACCTGGACAGGGTTCAGCAGGGTGCGGAACTCTCCCAGCAGGGCCTCGCCCATGTTGTTGCCACTGCGAGTGTTGGCCAGCACCAGCACTGGAGTCCAGCCACTGCCACAGGCCACCGCCAGCTGCACAAGGACACACACACACACACACACACACACACACACACACACACACAAAAACAAAGGATGAAATGAAATTCTGTTCCGTTATTTTCATTCAAAAAAAGCTATCTGAGCATAACTCGTGGAGGGTGCAGAAGCTGCAGACTCGAAACTGCTTCACGAGCGTAAACACGGCACGCGCGCAAAGAAGAATTAGTGCAAAGGTTACTCCGTATGTAAATCACAATTCAGACCACTGCAGAGCAGAAGCACTGCTGTGTATACCACAGAACACCTGCAAGCACTCACACTGAAGAGCACACCAAAAGAGGAGAAACACACACACACACACACACACACCTTGCTGTACTCCTCCGGGAGTCTGCGCCGCAGCTTGTTGACGTGGTAGAGGTAGTGAGGGGGGATGATGAGACAGCGGAACTCCCCGAGGTCACAGCGGTCTCCGTCCTCCAGACTTGGCTTGCAGTCGTCATGCACAATGGTCTGGCACCATACACACCTTCCAGTTCACACACACACAGAGAGAGAGAGAGAGAGAGAGAGAGAGAGAGAGAGAGAAACATTTCTATTTTATTTTCAGTTAAGGACAAGTTAAGGTAAGTTAAGGACATCGTCAGCTGAACTCTACAGATAAAACATGAATTGACCCACAGACTAGTACAGGTCAGTCACAAATCCATCATCCTAATTGCTGAAGAGAACATCTTCCACTCCGTAGGATCAAATCTCTCTAATGTTCTGCGGTGCTGTCAGGGAACCTGTCAGAACAGCTTTTTAATAATACTCATGGCAGATTAATTCGTGGTTCTGCTTTAATACGCTTAACAGCAGGCCTTGTCATTCTGAATGGTAGCATGCACACTTTAAGGGCAAAAACTGTATTGAATAGCAGCGCTGGACGGAGTCATGATGAGTACCTGTAGTCGCACAGCTTCGGCTGTGTGCCGCACTGCTGTTTACAGACCGCACAGTAGCTGCAAAGGGGGACGTTTCCACGCACCCAACGATGGCTCACTGTTCCGTCCGACTGAGCCGGGGCCATAATCTCTTTGCACGGCGTGGTGCGGTCGGCACGTCGTAGGCACTGCTCGTCCGCGCAGAGCCCGCAGCCGTCGCAGAAGGCTCCCTGGAGGATGTGCTGCGAGCAGATGCAGCAGTAGGTGGGCTTGTTGAAGAGATCCGTGCAATGCCATCCATGTTTGCTCTTGCGAGAGAAGTCCTTCATGTACACCTTCCGTTTGGAGCGCTGGACGCTACACCACAGCGTGATGGCCACGGGCACCAGCACGGCCAGTGAGGTCCAGATGAGGAGGGTCCACTCCTCCCGCGCCCCCGCGCTGTCAACCTGTCCGCCAACACTTTCCTCCTCTGCCTCCATCTGAGCTATACGAGGGCAGTGTTCGCGACACTGAACACTTGCAATAATGTAAACACTGGAATTAACCGGTGTATAAAAACAACACTGTTAGCATGTCGCTTTCTTGAACTGTTGGAAAAATGTTCGGCACTGGCGTGACAAAAGTACTTATGTCATTATGACAAACGCAACACTAGCCTCAACGTTAGACATTTATCAAGCATTCAAATGATTAATGAGGCATTCGGATGCTTCAACCAGCAGACACGGGCGAAACCCTGCACATAGCCTAACATAGGTCTAGACCAAAATCACTGTATGTTCCGTTTGAATACAGTGAAAACTGCCAAGTTTGATGGTGTTAGCTAATGCAGCTTCTCTATAATGGGTAAGGTAACGTTAACAGTTCATCTCCGTTAGCTAGTCATCCTGGGCTGTTCTCACCATCACCTCTGGTCAACCCAGACGAAATCCCGACAAAAACATGAGCACCACTGAAATACTTGACGACAACATCTGCTTCCCTAGAGTATATAGAATACAGTATTACTATAAGACAGTCTGTAAACATGAAACACCCGCGCAGAAGCGTCCCCCATTGCTAACCGACTTGCTCCCTCTCTGACATGCTAACCACTGGGCGGAAACGGAAATGATGACGTACTTTGTTTACGCTCATCTGTGTCATCTGGAAGCTCAGCCCCCACATGTATCAGAACCTGGACACAATGTAACAGAGTAATCTCATGCTACATGTAACAGAGAATGGGGTTGATTCAGGCTATTACAGCTGCTGCAGTCACAAACGCTCTTCGTGTGAAAATGTGCATTTTATATGCTGCGCATCCATTCTAAGCCTTATGGCACCTAGCCACTTTCAGATGCTTGCTCCTTGGACAGTGAAAGCATTGTCCATTCTCATGAATTTGTCATTGGGCTATTTATAAGGTTAGAGCTCTGCATCATGCAGATCAAATACTGGTTGTGTGAAATGTGTCACCAGTGTTCAACCTGAAGAGAGCATGTTTCCTACTTGGGCAGTGGACTAGCCAAGGCTATTCTGCTGATTTGGTTATGAAGATGAGGATTTCACAGGCTCATGAGCAACAGTCCACTTTGTTCCTGTGACTTTATTACAAAACACTCAGCTTTTGATTTATGTGGGTCTGCTGTGGCTCAGTTACAGATGGCAGGTGTGGGTCAATGTGTTGTAAATTCATTTGTCAATACAATGGAAGAAGCTGTCCATGAAATTCAAGCGCAAGTAATGGAGCTTGCTTTTAAATGTCTTTAAATATTTTTATTCTTCACTTGATCAGGCCACAGCAACCACTACTAGCTAATTCTCTTGCAACAGATGTGACATATTTCATGGAAAGTTTAAAGGCCACTAAGTCTGTTTGTAATGTGAATGGATGAAAGCAGGGCTGGTGTGAAAAAAATATTGTTCCACATGATGCTGTAAAAGATGTCTTCAAAGCTGGGGTGAACTGTTGAAAAGTTCAATGTGGATGAGGAAATGTCCCACAATGTGGGTGAGGAATGTGGATGAGGAAATGTCCCACAGCTCCTGTAAATCTGCACTCCCATACATGTCATGCCCAATGTCAGTGGGTTGGGTCTGGTGCCTGCCTTCAGGGATGTCATGTAAGAAAGGCTGGTGAGAATAAAAAAAAATATCAGATGCAATGTTGATGACAGTCATTTTGTGCTTTTTTAGGATTCCCCCTTTTTATCTGGGCTTTTTGCTGTTGCTTTTTGTTCAGAATGCTCTTGTGTGTTTCATGGATATTATGTTCAAGCAATAAAACGTTTTCTGTTCTATAGCCTACTGTAAACTGTATTTATACTGTACCTCCTGTAGTGAACAGTAAAAAAAAGAGATGACTTGCTTTTTACTGGAATTCTTTTGAATGTGAAGACATTACATGTGGACATACAGTTCCCAACCAAGAAATGTAGTGTAAAAATGCTGGATTGCATGTCTTGCATAGCCTGACGAGCCAGACCCACATGCTGCCGCTAGGGGCGTCTAGATTTCTAGGCTATGTTTTGCATGCAAATACCTGTAAAACTGAAACATAAAAGTCTATGCAGTTTTTGTAATATCAACAGTAGCCAGTATTTTGACACCTAGTGCACTCTAAATGACTGCATGTATCTTGTGAAGTGAAAACAAGCTTCATTCTTCATTCTTTCATTTTGAGTCAGGTTTTCAGTGTTTTGGTAAAGTAACAAGTTAGTGTGTGCAGAGAAATGAGGAGTTAGTGTATATGTATCAAATTGTGTTGTAACAACATGGAATGTATTTGAGAGGAAAATGATCCATTTGGCCAATTGTGTTTTGTAGGCGTGAGTCTATGTTATGAGTTTAGAAAAAGTATCTGATATGGGTAAACGCTTAGCGATTGAAAAAAAACTGTGATGATGAAGTTAAACCGGGTACAGGGCCATAGAAGACTGGGAGGGACACGCCCACGGAAAAGCAACGAGTCGCCTGCGTTTTCTACGCGGAGCTAGCCTGGCACGCCCTCCCAGTGACGCAACGCCTTCAGGCTTTTGCTGCTGGTCTGGTCAACTGCTCATTGAGAAGGATTTCTGAGTTCCCGAAATCTGCGGAACTGCCCCCTTTGGTCGAGAACCAATCAACTTTGAGCAGCTCCAACGGCTCTGGGTAGAGGCGTGTTCAAGGCAGCGGAAAGAGTGTTGTTATTGGTTTAAACTCGGCAATCCGCTTTCTGACATCTACCAGTAGCAAACCGAGGCACTTAAAGGAGGCGGGTCAACCAGCGCTGGCAAGAAACCGTGTTAGCACAGGCTGTTGGTCAGACTAAAGTCTCGCAGAGCCTTTGAAAGTCGATGGTAATCAGGCTAACGCGGAGCCACAGATCAGGGAATGGCGCAGGTGAGGGATTGAGGGATTAATTTATGGCCTAACTGGCCAGAGACCCGTACATCCCTTGGCGCGTTTGGTTCAGTCCAACCACGCGATGCAGGAATGGAAAATTGGAAAATGGACTCAACTTTAGTTTTGTTTAAAATTCATTATTTACCGTTTCAAAAACCACACTCGAAAGTTAAAAATAGCATCAATTGTCCATTTGCTGAGTAGTATGACAAATGGATAATGAAAGTTTTGAACCCATTTTTCATTTTCTCATGTGAGTTCTGCAAATAGAACAAAGCACTGCAAAGCGTTACGGACCCCGCCTGGTCCGTGTAACGCTTATCAGTTAAATTTTCTTTCCAAAACTTAAAAATCAGAAATTGGAAAATGTTTTTCAATTTCCTAATATTGTGTTTTTTTTCGCCAGGTAAAAACGTCAGTAAGATTTTGGAGTCGTGTTTTGTATTTTGCATATGTGTTGAGCTTGGTAGAAAATTGGAAAATTGAAAACATAGAAAATCGGAAAGGTTTGTTGTTTGCGCCTCTAGGCTGCTGGGGAAGCCAACCTCGCGCTATTCCCTGATCAATGGCTGCGCGTAGAAAGCGCAGGCGACTCGTTGCGTTTCCTATGGCTTTACACGGGCGAATGTTTAGTATATCAGCTCATGTATATACATTTTGGCTGGTAGTTGTAAAATGTAGTATGTGTGTGTGTGTGGGGGGGGGGAGGGGTCCCCCACTTCTAAGTGACGTAGCTGGTCCCTTTGCGTCAAAAGAAATGCGTGATGCTGAACCTTGGGGGCTGTTTAAGCCCTCCGAGCTCAATATGCTCCAGTATATGTGTGAGTCAAGCAGTACTAAGTTAATTCATGTCTCTCACTTAGGCCGTTCATCCTGTATGCTACACTGGCTGCTGATGTTGTCACTCTGCTCTGCTTGTGAAGCTCAAGCTGACCCCAGGGGGATTCAATAGCATGGACTCAGCAACAGTTGCAACATTAATTCTGCATTGCAATTGTCTTTACAACAGGCAGAGGGGCATGACCACTGTAATTGCAGAATTAATGTTACTATTGATGTTGAGAAATGTCCACACTTTGTATTGTTACACTCAAGTGAACCCTCCCTGTCTTCTGGCCCAGTTTATGATCAAGCAGTTTTGTGTAGGCCCTACATGACAATCAATGTGATATTTGCACCAACACGGGACCTATTAGAGGTTGATGTTAGAGATTATTTACAAGAATATACAAATAATATCTTCCATAATAATGTGTGTTAGAGTACATACAACAATAAGTCATCGCAAATGTAAATAAATACCAACAGACAATAGGGACAGGTCGACTAGGTGTTTTTAATGGGCCAAACATCATGTGTAATGTTTGTGCATAGACAGTTTGATAAGAATCTCACTCACGCCTCTTAACAAAACTAATAAGGTGCCAAACATTGTTGACTCGCACAAAAGACAATCATCATTTGTTTTTATGTACGTCTGCTTTGGCATTTGGTGACAGTGGCTTCTGCAGCCACATTTTGAATCAAATCTTGCATGCTTTGCAGTCACCTGTGTGACTTTTGCATGATTATTACTGATGATCCAAATCTGTCATTACCTGATGTGCTGTTTGCTAACAACCTGCAAACATCCAGAGTACCTCTGGAGCTATCTCCTCCTGCTGAAGTTGTGGCAGCACATTACATCCCTGAAGGCAGGTCCTGACCCAACCCACAGACATTGGGCATGACCCTCTGTATGGGAGTGCAGACTTACAGGAGCTGTGGGACATTTGCTTTTCAACAGTTTATCCCAGCTTTATAGACATCTTTTACAGCACAGTCATGTGGGACAATGTTTTTTTCACACCAGCCCTGCTTTCATACATTACTGTAACATTACAAACAGACTCAGTAGGAATGACCTTTAAACTTTCCATGAAATATGTCACATCTGTTGCAAGAGAATTAGCTGGCGGTGGATGCTGTGGGGGACTGTGGTCAAGCTTTTGAGCTATGGTCATCACAATGGAAAAACGGAGGCAGGAGCTGCCTTCACATTTTATTTATTTTATTATTGAGCTTAAATATACATCATTACATTATATCATGTACCATCTGCATCAATCAGATCAGTATAAAGGTCGGTAGTCAATAGTTGTAATGGAAAATAAGGGGAAAGACAGCAAAAACTTCCAAGGCTTAGCAATAGGGTGCATGCTTACCACCCAACTATCCGCCGGCCTAAATGAAGAACTAAGGAAAAGGTTAAGGCAGCTCATGGTTATGTCAGGTAGCTGGGTGATATTACTCAGTTAAAGGGTTGGCACCCAAACTCCAACTCCAACACCAAAGGCCCACAGGCTCAGAGGCCCACAGGCTGTCGCACCAACATTGAAGTTTCACCCCCCCCCCTCTCCCCTCCTCAACACACACACTAGATCAGGCCACATCAATACCACCAGCTAATTCAACAGATGTGACATAGTTCATGGAAAGATTAAAAGTAACTCCCACTGAGTCTGTTTGTAATGTTAATGTATGAAAGCAGGGCTGGTGTGAAAAAAACATTGTCCCACATGACTGTGCTGTAAAAGATGTCTTCAAAGCTGGGATAAACTGTTGAAAAGCGAATGTCCCACAGCTCCTGTAGGTCTGCGCTCCCATACAGGGGGTCAGGCCCAATGTCCATGGGTTGGGTCAGGTACCTGCCTTCAGGGATGTCATGTGCTGCCACAACTTCTGCAGGTGGAAGTAGGTCCAGAGGTACTCTGGGTGTTCGCAGGTTGTTCGCAAACAGCATCAAGTAATGTTGCACACAATGTTGTATACAGTCCCTTTAATTTTCCACAGCTTTGTTTCCTTGCTCTAACACACATTATTATGGAAGATATTATGTGCATAGTCTTGTAAGTAATTTCAAACATCAACCTCTAATTCACTAGGTCCTGGGTTGGTGCAAATTTCACATTGATTGTCATGTACATAAAACTGCTTGATCATCAACAGTTTAATGATGAAGTTAAACTGGGCACAAGGCCATGAAGACAGGGAGGGTTCACTTGAGAGTAACAATACAAAATGTGGATATTTCTCAACATCAATAGTAACATTAATTCTGCAATTACAGTGGGCATGCCCCTCTGCCTGTTGTAAAGACAATTGTAATGCAGAACTAATGATGTTGCTGAGGGGAATCCTCCTGGGGTTAGCTTCACAAGCAGAGCAGAGTGACAAGTGAGAGACAATCATGAATTGACTTAATATTGCTTGACTCACACATATACTGGAGCATATTGAGCAGGGAGGGCTTAAATAGCCCCCAAGGTTCAGCATCACGCATTTCTTTTGACGCAAAGTAGGGACCAGCTACGTCACTTAGAATTGGGGACTTTTATGTTTAATGCAGCGGTAGGCCTACACCGCCCCCCCCCCCCCCCCCCCTCACACACATACTACATTTTACAACTACCAGCCAAAATGTACATACATGAGCTGATATACTAAACATTCGTCCGTGTAAAGCCCACGGAAACGCAACGAGTCGCCTGCGCTTTCTACGCGCAGCCACTGATCAGGGAATAGCGCGAGGTGGCTTCCCCAGCAGCCTAGAGGATCAAACAACAAACCTTTCCGATTTTCTACGTTTTCAATTATCCAATTTTCTATCAAGCTCAACACATATGCAAAATAAAAAAACACGACTCCAAAATCTTACTGACGTTTTTACCTGGCGAAAAAAAACACAATATTAGGAAGTTGAAATACATTTTCCAATTTCCGATTTTTAAGTTTTGGATAGAAAATTGAACTGATAAGCGTTACACGGACCCCGCCTGTCCCCCTCTCTCTCTGACACATTTTGTTTGGCACAGGTCTGTGAAAATATTATGAATGTGCACACCCGTTTCCACAAATACCCATTTGAATTTGATGCCAGCAAAAAAAGTGTGTGACATGGCCATATTTACCTCTCTGTTGCACCACCTCTTGTTAACCTTAGTCTGTTAACGCCTGGGTTTTCAGAATGAAATGTTGACACAATCTTGCCTGATTTCAGCCACTCTACTTGATTCTTGCAACCTGATCTGTTTTTTCTCACAAACACACTACACAACATAATCATCAGTTTGATACAGCATACCATTTTTTCACGATGAATAGTTTAATTTGTGCACTATGAGAAATTTACATTTCTTTTGCGACTGCAGGCTATCCATTTGGGATGTCGTATTTTGCAAAACTGCATTTGCTTGTACATTGAATGGAAGGTTATGGTTCAACTGCTCGTTTTGGCTTCACAGATATTATGAATATAAGTGCGCTAAGAGTGGTGATCAAAGAGGGACATGGATGCAGTCATAAAAACCAAGCAAGGCATGCAATGTCAAATTACCAAATTATCAAAAGTTTTTTTCTTGAGAGTGCTCATAATGGATCTTTTCATGATCCTGACAAGTATGAATGTGTGACAAATTCAATCATAGATAATTGAAATTTCACATAGCTTATAGCCAGTATTTGGGACAGAGAGTAGGTCCGAAGGTCTATAAGAAGTTCACTTGGAATTCCACAGACAATCCACATTCCATTTGGTGGGTCAGCAGTTGAGGATTTTCTGATCCTTGCATGCTTAGACCTTCTGGTCTTGTGTCATGTTTGTTTTGGTATCTATGATCTTTTGTTTATTTATTGGTTAAAATGTTAACCTTTGGCAAGTAGCCTACTGCCATTTATTTTGAGGAAAAGAGACATTCCTTTACTAAAGCAGGTAACACAGCATGACACAACACTCATAGACAGAGTAAGCCACTAAGAAGATTTGCTTGATCGCTTCTGTTTCATTGTTTCATACAGAGGAAAAACAGGCAATCTAACAACATTTCTACAGATCAGGCTGTTAGCTCTGCTCTCATTGAAAGCTAACTTGATTAGACCCAAGACTGGCATATCTCAGTAAGGTAAGTCACTACATTAAATTGTCCATGACTTGTAAATTGATGTATTTATCTTTAAAAGTTATGTCACATGTATCATCTTATTTCAGTCTATAGACCTGTCTCTGGTCAGGCTTACATAGTGGCATGTCAGGCTATTGTAAGCCAAAATTGGTGGCACTATACATGGTGCAATTGTTTGCCTGTCTACCTTACTGAAGTCTATGGTGTTGAATTGTGTTTCCTTGTTTTTACAACATGATAGTGACAAATCTAAATGATTTATAGATTATCAAAATGCTTAACTCACTGCGGCAGCCTTCAAAGACAAAATTGCCTTGCTTTAAATGGCATTTGTGCGCCCCCTAGTGGTTTTAGAGCAATTCGAGGGTGTGAATTTAATGGAATTTTAATCTCGTGTCCAGATGTTCAACACGATCTTCTATAATGTCCTATAGGTCTATTGCTATAAAATATTTTATAAGGACAGAAAATAGTCTCACACAACTAAAGATGTGCGTCTTAGCCATCGTGCGCCAAGTTGCCTTAAAATAAACTAAAGTTTTGATGCGCTTGGTTGCTTGTGACCAGATGTTTTTGCAGTTGTGTCAATATCAGTGATTGATGACGCAGCAACTAAACCTAGGCTCCTTCCTACCTATTCCTAACAGCCATTCAGTGCAGAGGCTGCGTCGATAGGAGAGACAACACGAAAAATGAAGTTTGTGGCTTGTCTTTTTTGTTTGGTCCTTCTGACCTCACTGACGGGTAAGTAGCCTAATTTAAAAGGTAATTTTGCACATTTGTATACTACAGTGACAAGCTGTACGTTCCAAGTCAAAACCTGTAAATATTTCTGAAAATGATATATTTTTTAAATGTAAGGTTAAGTTGTCATTAGCCAACAATAATCATTAAATAAAACTAGACTACAATTGATCTATGCCTATGCTTTTAAGTTTTCAAATTAGTTTTTTTTTTTTTAAATGATTCATACTGATACAGAATGGAATCCAGTTGGTCTACACATAAACAAAATGCATTCAGATGCATAGAAACAAATTTCGTTTTAAAGGATCCAGTAATGTTTTTAGAGCTGTTGCTGCATGACATGACTTACTTTTTTTCTGTTAGTTTATTAAATGAATGGTCTATTTAATGTATCCATAAATATCATATTTCAGTGATATCAGAACTGATTTATGGGATAATGTGACATGCATTTGTATTTTGCATTGATTTTTGCAAAGCACTCATTGAGTAGTACATGATGTAGGCTACCTTGCATAAAAACTGGACACAGGGCTGCAGCAGTATATTTGCTAAACAAACGTGTGGTATGCACTGGCGTGCCACGTTGCTGTGTGAGTGCTGGCTGTATTGACTGAGGCCAGTTCATTTTCATACCCCCTTGCAGGTTGGCCCTCCGGGTCACGTGTGCACAGGCAGACTCCCCGGGGAGAGGGGGGAATGAATGGGCACTTTGTTGCTCCCTCGAAAAACAGCCTCTAATGGCATTCTGGTCAGAGACGCGCAGAGGGGCACACCAAGTGTGTGTGTGTGTGTGTGTGTGTGTGTGTGTGTGTGTGTGTGTGTGTGTGTGTGTGTGTGTGTGAGTGAGAGAGAGAGAGCAAAAGAGAGTGAGAGAGAGTGAAAAGTGAAAGAGAGAGAATGAAAAAGAGAGGGAGAGAGAGCAAGAGAGAGAGGGAGGGAGAGAGGGAGGGAGGACAGAGAGAAGTACCTCTGGCTTTCGCACACACAAGAGTGTGAAATGGACATACAGAAAAAAGGATGTAGAGACAAAGACAGAGCTAGAAAAAAAGATATTGATGTGGGGGGCGGGGGGGGAGTCTGAGTGTAAAGCAGGCAAAAGGCATAAATAAATTCCGCTGAGATACTGTTTGGAGTGAATAATCATTACAATAGTAGTATACATCAGACAATGAAAAAACATATTATTTTAATTCTTTCTTCTAGTTTCTTACTGGTATAATACACATATTTACACATGGAAGCTTTGTTCCCGACCACTAAATCTGAAATCAATAATTTATTTGGCCTCATAATATGAAAGCCCATTTGACGGATGACATCAGAAAACCCTCTTGCTAAATGTCATCAAGAATTGCCTAATACCATTCAAGAGGCTACAAATCATATCTCCACAGTATACGGCTCACTAATGGCAAGCTGTAGCCATGTGACACACAAAAAAGAAATCAGACAGAATATGGGCCAGTGGGCTTCACGTGAGGAAAGAAACAGTCACAGCACATTTCACAGACAAAACGTGTTCTCTATTCCCCAGCTGATGCATCTCCAGTCATCAAAGAGAGCTTCGCCAAGCAGCTCCTGCGCACCAAGAGGCAGAAGGCTGGCCACCCTGATGAGCCCATGAGGGTGAGCACATGAAGCAGGACTGTCTGACTGAACACTGCAAGATACACAGCAGAATACTGTATATCAGCCTCTGTCTGTCTGGTGCTGTATGGGACAGGCTATTGAGGCCTGTAGCCTACATAATGATTGATCCTCATGTATTTTCCAATTCTTTGTGCAGCCCTCATATATATATATATATATATATATATATATATATATATATATATATAGGCTAATGTAATGTGTTTTATAAAGGCTATTATCAACCTCTCTCTCTCTCTCTCTCCCCCTCTCTCTCTCAGGAGCACATGTTGCACATGCAGAGACTGGAGCAGAGGGCCCGTGAGACTAACCTGGAACACTGGCTCAACCCTCACTGCTTCCCACGCTGTGACCGCAACTATGGCTACCCGGTCTAACCGTCTGCTCTCTCAGTGCGTCCTAACTCCCAATAAGCATTTCCTGTAGCAATAGTCACTCAGTTACAGGGAAATCTATACTGAAAATAAATGAAATGGGGAAAGTAGCCTACGTTATATTGAGGGTCAACACTGCCTATGTAAAAAAAATAAATTACAGCTTATATTATTTTCCTGTATTCTAATTTACAGCGGCGAAAACGACGATGACTGGAATTAAAAAATGTATACGATATGATGCTGACGGAAAGGAGAGAAGAAGTCTGGAGCCAGTCACCTCACTCATTGAGATGTCCGCTGACGGGCCTCTACGGGGAATTTGCAATCTTTTAATATTGGTGTACTTTTGTCAAATCAGCTAGCCTCTAACAGTTGTAAATAGGCTGTATTGGCTCTTGACCTTCAATGTATTTGGTCTTAGTTTTTCTTTTCTTTTTTTTCTCTCTGGGTTTAGTCTTATTTTTTCGCTTTCTGTGAAAATAAAAGCATACATTTGTATAATAAAAGCATGTTAGAAAAAAATAATTAATTCACCGTGTGTGTTCCACATTTGGGCGCTTGGGTTGTTAGAAAGGACAAAGGCTAGGTCAAAGGGAACGGTTTTTTTGCATTTGAAGATGAAGAAATATTTCAGAGAGCCTTTTGCCATTTTAGCATACCGTCTCACATGTTCCATAAGTCTCTCCTGAGTCCTGACATCCTGAATTTGCAAAAAAAACTAAAAATAAATTCGAGGGCTGTAACTGAGCTAATAAGTGCATATTAGGCTTTGTGTTAGGGTGGAGTAAATAAAACTGAAACATGCAAACCGGTCCTGTGTTGCATTTCCCGTGCAATGACGTTGCCGTTTATTATAGGAAATAAAATCGAAGACGCCCACAGCCATTCTACAGCAATGTGTCAGTTTCGTTTGTAAGCAGTTCCTCAATCTTACTTTGAAGTAATTATCCTTTAATGTTATTTAATTCCTAGTTGCGGAGCAAAAGCAGCTTACCACAACATTCCAAAACGTAGAATATAATTAGGCCTGTGCCTATGCTGCTTTGATTTTACGAGTAATTTACGCCTTCAAAAGTTTAAAATCTTTTTGAGTTGAGTAGGCCTTCTACCGAGGCAAATTGCTTCAGAAAAAAAGTTTCCATCTGTTAAAATGGTAATTTAATCGCCTTCATACATTCAGTCTCAACTGATAAAATGTTGCTATTTGTTCATTTCTGATGTGTAAATATATGTCTTTTATCAGCAAAATACGCAAGCCTATAAACCTGTCAAAAGTAGAAGTGCATGCAGACGTTAGGCTAAATATGCGCTGTTTAAGCAAAGTTTGAACAAAGATCCTATTCTGCTATCCATGTAGCCTATTAGCTTAGGTATGCGCGAGAATCAATAAGAATTACTACTTTTAAAACTATAAAATAAGAATAATCATGATGAGAATAACCCAATATTTGCCTTCACAAGTAGGCAAAAGGCCTTGTCCTTTATATTGACTCATGCGCTCGGCTATACAAAGTTCCCTGAAACCTCTGAGTCAAAAAAAGCAGTTTCAAAAGAGTTTTGCGTGCCAGTTTACTCAAAGGTGGAAGCAAACTCACACATACAGAAAATGTTTCAAGCTGAGTAACAGATACACACGTCATTGTTAGACTTAGAGGGCACATCAGGTGACAGTAAGAAAATGTTCAACCGAACGGCCCTCAGCAAGATGAACATATTATACTGTAGCTTATTATAAAGTCACATGGGCTGTGTGTGGCAGTTTTTGTATTCATACATTTCCAAAATGTTCATCACTTGTGTTTAGACACGATATGCGGAAGAGCCATTCTGATGCCAACGTGACAGGGACACCAATATTGAGACTCAAGCACGCAGTAGCCTATCCTCTATGAATGTGATAAGACCATTTATTTCTTAAAATGTCCATCTGGGCCATCAAGTAATAAAAGCACCAGTGTTAAACTGAACTGCAAAGAGCCAAACATTTATGCAATTCAAAATTTCAAATAATCTTCACAAAATGACCAGCAAATTCAGGTGTTTAGGAGGAAATTACACACTCTATACATAAATATATCTATACATGTTGTAATTTTTTAAAAAGTGTCTTTCCTTCAATTCATTTGATTTGATCTCTTAATTAAATAGAGATAGAAGCGTTATGCACAAACAAATAATCTGGTAAACCTTTTATATACATTATATGTAAAATTGGGAAATTATAGGACACTTTCAAAGGACTGATTTTTGAAAAACATATAATATATGACCAGGCAATGGCCTTCTGACCAACTCCAAGGCAACTCAGTTTTTGTCCTTGAAGAACCCTTGGTCTGTGGTGCTCTCCTTGATAGTCACTGTGAGAAAGTTTGTCGTCACGTCCGTGACCACCACCTTCTCCAGGTCGCCGAGGCGCGGGCTCCAGCAGCTCTCCTGCTCCGGCTCGTCCAGCAGGTGCGCCATGGGGATCCTGGCGATGAGGGTGGGGGGGCGCAGGACGGGGGACGCCTCCTCTCTCTGGTAGAGGCCGGGGTGCGGCGGGCGCTTTAAGTGCACGGGGGTCTGGTGGACCAGGTACTCCTTAGTCCTGCAGCCGGGAGCGTCCAGGCCCGGCTGGTGCGAGAGCGGGCGGTGCAAGCTGCGGCCCGGCGCGTAGTGCTGCTGGCTGCCGCCGGCGGCGGGCGCGAGGCGCGTGGGCTTCGGGGGGAAGCTGGGCTGCTGCGCCTGGAGGGGCCGGTGGGCCAGCTTCATCCCCCGCACCTCCGAGTCCCTGTCCAGGACGTCCGACAGCCCCAGTTTAGCCAGTTTGGAGGTGCCGAACAGCAGGGGCTCCTCGGCTCTCCTCTTGGCCAGGTCTCTGGGGGGGCCGCTGAGCAGGCCGTCTTTGAAGCGCAGCTTGGGTTTGGGCCCGCGCTTCTTCGGGAGGGCCGGGAAGCCGTCCGGCTTGGGCCGCGGGGGCGGCGGAGGGAGGCGGTGTTCCCGCGGGGACTCGGGCGGCCGCACGCGCACGCTCTCCCCTCGGTTGACGGTGCTGGGCGGGAAGATGGTGGGGACGACGGCGCGCAGGCCCTCGCGGGCCCGGGGCGTCACCGTGGGCTCCGGGCTGGGGTAGGTCACGCAGATGCCCCTGCTCGCCTCGCTCCGGAACTCATAGGTTTTGCCTTTTTCCTTTGCTTGAGCCTGAAGTCACAGAAATGATTCACATTATTAATAAGTAAACACATTTCAAGATCTGCCCCATTATGGAGCAACAGTATACCAGAAATGAACAACAGCATTTCATTTATCATCAACAATGTGGCATGGTAAGACATGTTAATTTAATTGATTTAGTTTCACTTATAGAGCGCCAAAACATTACACGTCTCATGGCGCTTTACAGAGTGTTAAACCTTCAAAGAGAGCCCAAAAGTAACAGGGGCAAGGAAAAACTCCCTAGAATTGGAGATACATAATAGGAAGAAACCTCAGACAGATAAACGACTGTTACACATGTTACACTTTGATGAAATGCAAATCCTTACATGTTATTACAATGTAACACATGATAGAATTTTGATTAATCTGTTTTAGTCTTCAGCTTCAGCTTCCAAAGCTCTCACACTGGCAGACATCAAAGGTCAGAAGCTATTCAACTAAAATATGGGTGAGAACCTGCCTTCACAATAAAACAGGTGAAATTTGCCAGGGCAACTACAAATAGTAAAAACCTCTCACCAAAGATCTTAACTAAGCAAAGCTGAATAAATGATAAATAACTGGACTCAACAAGATTCTTCACTCCAGATGGGCTAACATAAAGTAAGTAAGTAAGTAAAGTATTTTATTGATGTAACTCAACCCAACGCGCTCCCAAGGTGGTGAAGGACAATGGTGTACGTTAGGCCTAAGGAGAACATGCAAATGCATGCCAAGGGTGGCATAATTGACGTACCAACTGTCTTTAATGCACACTAGAATTCCATGACTTTCCATGAAAAAAAAATCAGACGAAATCGAGGTGTGACTCGAGTCACAACCTATTTTTTACAGTCTATGGTCACAACACATGTGGGTGCAGTGAAGTCACTCAAGCGGTTTGTTTACATGCTACATGCTTGGAATGATGCCTAGACTGTGTTGCCTGTGGTTGCGGTTGCCCTGCACCTAACTTGGCTGAAATGACCTTAAATCTAGTTCTACAGATGAAAAATAATACTTTACTCACCCGAAGAAGAAATGTCTTTGGTTTAGGTCCCCGCTTCTTTGGTCCGTAAAGCTCTCTCTCGCGTTCTCTGTAATGACAGAGTACGAACATTTGCATGTAACCATTGCACAGCAAGCTGGTGTTCTAACGCAGATCTACGAGTTTTATTTCTGTGCAAGACATTTACCTTTCTTCAAACGCGACAAAGAGGCGGGAGTCCAAAATATTTTCTTCTGGTTCCCATGTGCTGTACCTAAGTGGGGGAAAGAGGATGTTTACATGGCACAAATATTCACCACTGCCATAAATGTTTAAGCTCTCTGTACTGCACGCCCGCCAGTAAACTAGATGTGCAATCGTTGCCAGCTTGATAACTGGGTTGGTTGCCAAACCAGTTAGCGGTAGCATGCGAGCTAGCGATACATTTGCCATCAGCCCGTGATTTAGTCTGGTGGTCTGTTACTTTGTCCATGCTGCCACACAGAGTTGGATATCCGTAAACGAAAAGCGAGCTGACGTCCAGAAACCGACAGGGCTAGAGAGATAAGAGGCTAGCTGGCTAATGTTAGCAGCCCTGACGTTACTTACTTCGGTGACCAGCCCTTCCATTTCACTAGGTACTCCATTCGACCCTACCGTCAGAAAAGGAAAAACAATACTTCGTTAGCGATGCAACATTGACAGGATAAGTGTGTTCAAGCAAAACAACGACATGATTATGTGTACACCTACTCTTCGAATTCTCCGTTTGATGATAGATTCTGCTGCAAATACCCTCTCGCCAACAGCCGACAGTTCCATGTTTACGTCCCCACACCGTTAGTTGGGTAGACAGCTTGGTAGCTTGCTAGATGGATATTTTTCTCTCCACTCGGTTCAGAATTCCAGACAGCCCATAATACTCATGGGCAGCAAAGACGTCACTACGTTCTTTAATATGTTGCCGAGGCAGCACTGTCGGTGGAACCGTTTAATGAAAGGCCATTGGCTTAGCTGTTGCTACGTGCTCGGGGTTGCTAAGTAAGAGGGAGGAGCATCTTTGCTCAACATTCTTGACAGGAGAGAAAATGGGTTAGAGACGCACGTTCACAGCATTAGTGGTCTGCAAACTCAAACGATGTTCAGTCTGGAGTCCATGATGTTTGCTATTATTACATAAATATTGTAAAACAAATATTTTAAGAGTTTATTGTATATTTTTGGAATATTGTTTTTCGGATATTACCGTGAATATAAGTTCAGCCTATCTGTGAAATTTCTGGCTCATCTCTGCTACCTTGAAACATGGTTAGGCCTATGAGAAAAAAATAAAAGGCTATAATTGTAGGTAGGCTACTGCTATTCCTTAACGCGGGGTTAAGACAATTTGGCAAATTTTAAGCTTAGGCTATTGTAAGAAAAAAGTTGAAAAGTAGCCTGTCCTAGTTTGGTGTTTTTTTCCATCTTGCTGACAAGGAAAAACCGGAAAGTAGCCTAAATGGCACAATATCACAAAAACACCACACTAACAACAACCAGGCTACACAATTGACATGAAATTTGACTCGCAGCAAGTTAAGCCTACCCTAACATGCAAAAAAGTGAGGCAGACATTATGCAAAACCATCTAGCCTAAGATTATAGGGACTGAAGTAGCCTATACCTCAAGCTGGAATTATATCGCTTAATTGTAGGGATATTAAACGGGAAATTATTTTTTTCGATCGAGTTGTCCAGTGAGCAAACCAGTGATCGAGTCTAAATTTGAATTTACCTAATAGGCTATAGCCATCCTAATAGGCTAGCCTAAGCCCATTTAAAAGACATAATTTCATGGAAAATATGCAGGGAAGTGACCACAATAGGCTAGATAAGACTATTTTAACTTGTTTTAATGATGCTTTAGGACATAACAGGTCAGAAGGAAATATAGCCTACCCGCCTACTTGTGAATGCTATCACTGCCACTTTAGGATATTATTCCTTATTTTAGATCACAGTGAGGATATGCATGACATTGCAAGGAACGCTATGGGCAGAAATAACAAGTAATTAGGAATCTCCTATAATCATAGGAATCTCCTAATCAATAATTCCCGTAAAAAAGTGCATAGTCCATAATAGCTTAATGACGACGCAACAACAAGAACAGCAATAATAATAGTATAATACTCGTAATAATAATAATAATAATAATAATAATAATAGGCCTAATAATAATATTCCTACTAGGTTAATAATGACAATAACAATGAGATAAGAGTGGTGATAATAATAATGATAGCCTAACACTTGATAGTAATGATAATAGGGTACCATTCAAACAGTTTTAAAAGGCCCTCTGAAAAATAATTTGATAGATCAAAACGATACAAAAAATAATGTCGCATATTAGGCCTAGGCTAAATAATTGTAGCTCTTCTTTTCAATATTGTAATGACTCCAGACTTTCCATGGATTCGAATTCTCATAAACGGCTCAGCCTACTTGTTTAGTCCTTAATAATAGGCGTATAATAGCCTAATAGTATAATAACAATAATATGTAAAAACAACGTGATTAGGCTATAGTCTATTACGTCAAAATATCATAACATTATATAGGCTAGCCTATTTCATTCTGGCACAATAATAATTATAGTAGTCTAGGGTTATGTTTACTAGGGCTATCCTATAGCTAAATTTGTCAAGCAAGCCATTTAAAATAGGCTACATGCCCTCAGATCTTCCAAGGCCAGATAGTAAGGTTATTTGCACTTAACTTCTGACAAAATGAGCATTTTAAGGCAGACTAATTTAGTCTACATCACAAGTTTAGAATGCCCCTGACAAATTCCAAAAAAAAAAAAAAATGTATGTTGAAATTTGGTTAATCATCATTATTCTTTTGTGAATAACAGTGCAACATTGCATGCCGCATGCAAACATTATGCCATGAATGAATCACAATTGCAAAATGTTGATACAAAATTATAGAAAAAGTAACCAGAGGTAAGACTATTTTTAAGACCTTCTATTTTTTCATATGCCTAAACTGAAAAAGACGGATAGGTTTGAGAACGCGCATAATGCGCTTTCATTTTATATTGACGTTACGCTGGATGAAGTAAGTGTATATTGCAGAAGAGGTAGCTATTTGCCTTGTCTGGTCATGTATTTGGAAAGGTAGTCTATATATTGTTACATTACACCCTTTGTTGAAATGAAAAGGTCTAGGAATATTAACTCTTTCAAATTTGAACATGTTCATAGTCAAATGTAGCCAAGGTGCTTGTCTTCAATAATTAGAAAACAGAATGTCATGACCATGAACCTGCAACGTCGAAACTCGAAAGACAAAGGGACGTCGTGTAGCCTATACTAAATCGCCAAGCTCGAATAAACACCTTTTCCATCATATTCCTGACTGTTTTTTATGGTTAACAGTGCTTAACTGCAGATTGTATGGCATGTATATGCGTTGGATGATCTGTTTTGCCATATGCAGTGGCAAAATTAATGTAAAGCCTTTCGTGCATAGTGAACTGGGGCGGCTAGCGGCGGGACTCCTTTTATGGTGCGGAACGCTATTGGTTTCAGCACGTCTGCAGTGCAGTACTGGTTACAGCCGTATATGGGTGCGCGGTCGACATGTTAGAAGATTATTGGTTCGCTAGTTTCTGGGCAACCGCCATTACACGCAGCCTGCAAGCAAAGCAGAGAGGAGCACGATTTATAAACGGAAATACACAACATCCGAGACCGTGAGCGTAGAGCTGATGCCTCGCTCACTACACTTGCTCTCAAAAGTCTTCCCTACTCGTGCCTACGCACGCACGCGCGCACGCACACACAGACACACGCACACACAGACACATGTGTGTACACACACACACACACACACGCACACGGGCGCACGCACACACGCACGCACACACACACACACACACACACACACACACACACACACACACACGCACACACACAACACACACACACACACACACACACACACACACACACACACACACACACACACAGAGAGAGAGAGAGAGAGAGAGAGAGAGAGAGAGAGAGAGAGAGAGAATGTGTCTGCATCGTCAACAGAACATCTGGATACTGTACACGACCAGCTCCGCTGTTCTATGTCCACTGACCCATTTAAAGGATATGGCCATTAGCCATTGCACTTGGCCATTTATTCTTGTCATGTGGAGCAATTTCATAATCCTGATATAGGTTTAACTCATTAGAGAACGCCCAATATCAAGATCCATTTCTGAGGTTCAAGTTCTTCTGAAATTGATATGAAATTCATCGGCAGTTAATGCAAGGGTCACAGACTTGGACTAAACTGTGTTACAAATAGGCTAAACATTGTATTAAATATTGTATCTGAGCACGGTTCTCTCCAGAGTTTGTAATTTTCCAGCCTCGATCTGGACTGCATGACGCCTAAAACATTACAGTTTTCTGTTACTGGTTGTGGACTTGTCTCCTTGACATAGCCTATTTGAGATAGAAACTAGAAATAGCCTATTAGGGAAAAACGTAATGAATGAAAATGAAAAACCAAAAATCAGAAAGATTAATGAAGGTTGAGGTAAAGAAGGAAAGTAAAATTAAGCTCAGCAGAAAGAAAGAAAGAAAGAAAGAAAGAAAGGGAGAAAGAAAGAAAGAACGAAAGAAAGAGAGAACGAGAGTAGGAAAGAGAGAAAAAAAGAAACACAAATATATTTAATTTGATGCCCTATAGGCTATGAATTTATACATAGGCTAAGAAGACAATTATGCAGCCTTTTTAGAGTTAACCATCAATTGTAATGTAACTGAAATGCATATTTTACTGATGACCTAAATGGCTTTTTCCTTATCCAAAAATAATTTTGCTTGCATTTTTATCACACGGGTGAGAAGATTTCACAATGACTGTCTCTGCGGGTCTTACACTACGATCGCAGAAAAGCTGGATAGGCTATTCGAGACAGCCATTTTCTCTCGTCTCCGAGCAGAATAACCTACTTATCGAATGCAGTTGCGCGACTGTTGCGAGATAGGAAATGGTCGATGAGCTCTCTCTGTGGTGGTTGCGCGCCTTCGTCACAGCATACTGCCCATGGCTTATGGCATTTTCGATTTTAGACAGCATCTTGACAGTTTGGTTATCGAGAACATCGCTGTCGTCCGCCATGTTAGTTTGTTACACTAATTTGGGGTTTCCAAATCATGAAGCCTAGTTTGGTTGATCCAACCAAGAAGTTTGAAGTTTTTTGCCAAAAATCTATAGACTTGAGGCTACACGGTGCTGTTTAGCCTTCTGTAAAATACTTAATAAGCTATGCTACTCACCACCTCTCGGCCAGTGTAGCCTAATAAAGGCGTCGCGTTGAAATTTTTACTGTCATGTCTTTTCAAAGTCTAACCCTTTTTTACCAGTTATCTTCGGCTACTTTATGGTCGTTGTGAATGCGTAGATATCTTTGGAGAATATAGGCTGCTACTGCAATGGTCGATGGCTTAAGCTATTGGAGAATTAGGCTACAATCAATAAAGCATGCTGAATGAACTGTATTGTTTAACTGGAGACGTATGGACGTGAATTGGTGCAGATGCTCTTCTTTCTAAATGAATTTTGCGGTCAGGGTGTCATTGGTTCATCACGAAGCAAAGTTGCAGCGTTTGACGGACAGCATGGTATGCTCACGTCCGAAAACCGAATGTAAGGCTACTTATTTCATACATGCAACAGGTTGATTTTCGGGGAGTCTTTTCACTTAAGTGGATCAGATCACGTTATTCAATATAGGATACCAGCCATAAGTGATTAAAGTGACTTATAAAGCCCTTGGCGGCTTTAGAATTATTCAAAGAGCAGGCTCTTAAATGCAGTGATAGTAAGCTATTTAATCTTCATAACATTTTAAGCTATAGCCAAGAGATATTTAGACTTGTATGTGCCGACTTGCTTTTGCTTTAGCCTGCAAGCTGCAACCCTGCCCATTTGAACCATTATTTTGGTAGCATTTCAATTTAAACAGATATCATACTTTCTTAGGCTAATAATTATTTCTTTTCCAACACGCCTGACATGAGGAGTGTGGTAAAGAGGTGTGTGAGGGATATTGAGAATATATGTTAATGACTGTAAGAAAGTTTACACGGTAAATCTTCCGCTTTATATTGCGCAAAATCCCACAGATCCAATCAGAATGTGTTAAGGAGGCCGCTATTTTTTTTTCATTCTGAATAAAAGCTTTCAAGCAACACCATACTCTCAGATCAAGGTTTGGTTTGGACTTCATAAGAAATTGCTGTACCTCAATCCTTCACACACAGACACACACACACAGACACAGACACAGACACACACACACAGACACAGACACACACAGACACACAGACACACACACACACACACACACACAGAGCGCACTCGCGCAGAGAGAGAGCGAGAGAGAGAGATCAACGCATGTCTCATACCGTCAAGACGGGCCCTGTAGTGTGTAGTAATAGACGAAATGCATTGCACAGAGACAAAATGGTATTTTTTTATTTATTTATTTTATTGCAAATGGTTTTGCAGAGGGAATGCCACTGTTATTTGTTCAACAGAATTGACCTCTTCCCAACCAGAAGGACAATTCCTCTGAATTAAGTGTTGACAACCGTCATGGCCAGAAAATGGGAACAATGTGGTAGAGGACACGCTCTGGCAAGGAACACAAAAGTCTAACCTTTGCCTTTGAAGATCTACGAAGGTCCACGCAGGGACACAAAAAGCATCAACGTGGCAATATGTCGATATTGAAGCTAAGCAGTGTACATAACAAAGTTTTGACGTTGCAGACCATGTAAAAGGGCCTTGAACAATACACTCAAAGCAACAGAACGCACAGTTTATGTTAAGCCTATGCTTTATGTTTATCTTTCAAAGTCAAGTTAAGGCACTGTTACTACTTGAGTTAAACTGACTGTTTACAGACAACAACAAAAGCAGACATGTTATAGGGAGTAACACTGCTTTGAAATTCACACGTCCAGCTTTAGCAAACTGAAGTTCTAGCATGTTAGCAATGTAATGGACAACAATTCTGAAATAAGAAGCTTTCAACATTTTTATAGAGGAAAAATTAAATAATAAAAACAAAACATGGTAATACAATGCTTTCTAGCTTGGGGGGTCAATGGAAGCATCTAGTTTCAGGTTAAACACAGTTTTGTGCACTCCTGCATCTAAAATAGCTGTTCATCTAGCAAGTGGGTTGCTGACCTGAACCATTTAAAATATCCACATGTTTGATAACTTTAAATCATCCATTCATTAACCTTTGAAGAACAGTGCAAAGTGCATTAGATACCACGGTTCTTCACATTAACTTGTGCATCTGACAAGATGTCATAATTCCATGGGTTTTCACTGCTTGATCTGTCCATGCAACACAAAGCTTTCAGGTTTCACTTCTCTACTCTGCTTCTTCACTGCCCAAACTGCATAAATGCAAGTAGCCGCACCCAACCACTCTCAAAACATACACACACACACACACACACATAGCAAATGCGCACACACACACACACACACACACACACACACACACACACACACACACACACACACACACACACACACACACACACACACACACACACACACACACACACACACACACACACAAAAGACAGAATGATTGAAGCAATCCACCTTGCTCTTTCCAGGATCACTTCTGATACAAAAATTCAACACAATAAGGAGTTAAGATACAAATGTTACACAGCTCTTAACATGAGTAAGTGCTTGATGTTTAGCTTGCACCTCCAACAGATTAACCAATAAGGAGATGGGCCATGACTACAAAACAACAACCTCTTCAGTCATCTACATTGTGATTACCGGCAGGGTGAATTTAAAAATTAATCAGTATAAACCCCAAAGTATGAAGACAGGATTTTTAGATTATAATCAAAAGCTTCTGAAAATATCTCAATAATTCTTCTCAGGAATTCAAGGCCAATATACATTTGTACATTATTCACAAAATCAAAGTCAGTAGTCTTCTAGTCCTGAAATCCATATCTCAAACGGTAACATATTCCTTAAAAGTCACAGTGAGACAATTGGCTGTGACGTCAGTGATGATTATGTTCCCAAGGAAAGGCTTAAAAGCAGCAGCGGTATCCTCCGCAGTGGGCGCTGATGCCAGCGCTGAGGTGGGCAGCACCCCTGGCGTGGCTGGCCCGGGCTCCAGTCCCTCTGGAGCGGCCGCCGGGGTCTTTGCCATCCCGTTTCTCTCCTCCCTGGAGCGCACGCAGCTCAAGTCTATGGGCTCCTCGGGGTTGGAGTTCTGAAAGGTAAAGTCGTGCCCGTTGCTGGGATACGGATGGCCAGTTAGATCCATGGAATGGCTCTGCGCGGGAGATGTCCCGGGATTGGGAGCGCTGATGCTCCTGGAGCTCAGGAACCTTTTCCCTCCGCCGTGGTCCTCGCCGTGCTCCGAGTGGCGCCGCTTATTCGACGCCGAGAACTTTTGAGGGGCCTCCGAACAAGTTCCGTTCTGGCACGATGCAACCTTGTTCTGGGACAGCCAAGGGCTCGTACTGGGCTTAGTGGTCAACTGTAGCGGCTGATCCTCCGAGGGTGTGTGTCCACCCTTGGCCCGTTGAGATTCATTCGTTTCTACGGACGCCGGCTTGTCTGCCAAAGAGTCTGTCTGTGTGGACAGGCCATTGATTGTCCCAGAGGCACGGTTCTCATGACTCTTCTCCTTACTGTCCTTTTTATGAGTCTGGTCTGACCCCTGCCTTTGCACCGCCTTCTTCTTCTCCGTTAAGTTCTCTGTGGACAGTCTGTTCGCGTCTCCCTCCCCGTTCTTAATGCGGGCTGCCTGGGTGCCGTTCTCCATGTACTTACTCATCACAATGACAATGCGTCCATTTTTGTTTTTATTTTTGACAATCTTCAGCTTGCTGCTAATTCCATTGGGGGGTGGATCCTCCTTGGCGCACGAGTTCACCTCAGGCTCCTTGCCGCCGTCCAGGCTAGCGGGAAGTTTTTTGAGCTCCATGGTTATGTCCTTCACTTTGCTCAGACACCCAGAGTCTTTGTCCTGAACCCACTTCTGCTTCAGGGGCGGGGGCAGACTCCAGCCCGTGCCGGGTGGAGGTGTCTCGGGCACTTTGGCCTTTTGGTACTGAGAGTCGTACATTTTGGGATCAGGCTGGTAGTGGTGGTGCTTCTTGCTGTTGAGCTGGTAGTAGAACTTCTTTTTGCTGTTGGCTTGCTGCTCTGCCTGGCCCTCCTTGCTGTGCGGCTGATACTGGTGGTGCTTCTTACTGTTGAGCTGGTACTGCTGGGTCTGCACCGGCTCCACTTTGTGGAGCTTGACATCGTCCAGAGCTGTCTCCTGAAGGCCGGAAAGGACACTCGATCTCCGGGCAAAAGAGGGAAGCTAAAACAAGAAACAGCAATCAGCCATGACAAATTCATCCACTTGAAAGGGAATATTTGTTTTGCATTAGGGCAAAACATTTGACCGCACACTGTGCCTGAAGTGACAAACTATTGTCAGCGATCAGGGGGCAATCTGTCTTTAACTTCATGTTAAGAGGTGCAAAAGTGGAGGGATCTTACCTGAACCAATAAGTGCTTTGGTTTCGGGCCCCTTTTGCGGTACCCTGTCAACTGTTCTTGTCGCTCCCTGTGAAAAATCAGAATACCATCAATCACCTGCCATGGCCTGGACAAGCCATTCACAAACAATTCATCAAATAAAATACACAGGCAGTGCCCATTCAGTTAACAGCCTACTGCACACAGCACGAAAAAAAGAAAAATAGAGAAATATGAATATGTACTGTATGCTGACATTGACACATTAATGCCTTAATGACAGAGTCTCAGTTGATGTTGGCTTATAGAAATATTTAGAATAAACATATTTCAGCCATAATGTCAGATCCCGATGATGCTAAAGGTCACAAACAGAAATGTGGCCTACATCAGTTATTGACATCAGTAGCACACTTCATGCTCAAGTCGTGAAAATAAGAGTCAATCTCCTTCTTTTCTTTCTGGTATCATAGCTGAAAGCTAATTAGTCCTACATGAGAATATGTCCTAAGGCATGGGCTTCAACTCTCGAGGGAGCAGCCTAGGCCTAATTAGGCACAACAAAACCCCGTCTTGGCAAAGTTAATGTTGAAAACAGACATGGAGCAATGCACAAACTGTTACTCAGCTGTGCGTGGGAGGCAGGCCTAGTAGAAGTGTCAACATAGGCATGCTAGATAACACATAAGACTTTCTACTGGATGGAGCAGAGAATTCCCATAAGGAGATGCTCACAGGACAGGCACATCAGATCTGGACATTATCAGCGTAGGGCTTTGTCCACTTGTCCTGTCAGGAACAGTGGACCAACTAACCGGTCATCTGCAGTGTTAAGTGGCTAACTGATCTGCTGCACTGTCTGTCACCTGTGAGAAGGGTATGAACACCACTTTTTAGTTAAAAAAGTGGGTTCCTTGCATTTATATCCCCCTTTCCTCTGACATGATACAACAAAGCCCTGGCAAATTAAGATAAGATGCCTTTCACGTAAGCATAACAAGGAAACAAACGGGCTTACTCTCATGACATTATATTAGGACCATTTCAAAAAGATGTTTAAATTATTCTGTGCTTTTACCTAAGAGAGCACTATAGACTAAATAGGCCTACATCACTAAAAGTGTTATCCAGCATGTATAAGACCAATGCAGTTTCTTCCATGTGCAGTTTAATTTAACCGTCTCTACACTTCGTCTTTACTTCATGATTAGGAATGCATCAGCTGCACCAAAGCTGCACGAGAACCTCCGTGGCACAGCAACACTATTAAATGCAGTTCCATTTACTATACGCATGCGCATTTCCATCCCCTAGGCATGTGAGAGCGAGAGCGCACTCGAGCCGTAGCCTTGACAGCGTCACCCCCTACTCGCTTGACTGTACAAGGTCAGTGCAAATAGTCGAGTCCTTGTCTCCGTCTCACCTGTTTTGGAAAGCGACAAGAAGCCGCGGGTCGAGAATGTTTTCCTCTGGCTCCCACGTGTTATATCTATTAAAAGAAAAAGATAAACAGAATAAGAAAGGGGAGAGAGAGAGAGGTAGAGAATAGATGAGGGAGGGGGAGCACAAGAGCGAGGGAGAGAGGCAGAGGAGCATGAAGCGCAACAATCGCTGTCTCAACCAACCGACCTACTGCGGCTGCTGTCATCTAAATGGTTACGGGATTGTTTAGTAGGCTAGGCTACCTATTAGAGCACTACGGTGCAGCTTGTTTGTGTGTGGTAGTGAATAAGCTTCATCACATGTCCGGCCGACATGTGCGTTGTACACATCAGCAAAGCACTGACGATGATGTCGGCTAATACACAATGCACATGGCGCCCGAAAGAACATGTAGCCTACCGTTGTGTTTAAAGTTGCATGGTGTTATCGAAAAAGTCATATTTTCAAGTGTAAAGGTTGCGACTCGCCTCGACAAAAGTACACTGATGGCATTTCATAAATTCATACATGCGTGCATACATACACACACGCGCGCGCGCACACACACACATACACACTCTGCACTGCAAATCCAGTAAATCCATGTCGCTACGGTTTTCTCGTGAACCCAAACATCAGTAAATGCATTCAGTATGTGAAAAACACCACAACTTACTTCGGAGACCACCCTCTCCACTTGACTAGGTACTCGAAACGACCCTGTAGAAATGATGACAGAGGGTGTTAATTGGGGAGAAAAAAACTTTGGAAAACGGTTCCTTCGACCTTTCCCAATTTTGTTATGGCTTAATGTATTTCCTTGTTAGAGGCACATACTAAACGATATTACAACGATAATGGCGCACATAGTACGCATTTAAAGTAGCAATCGCTCTGATAGGCTAAAATATTGTGCATTTTCAAACCTTTCTAATCCGTTTCTTCTCGATGCTCTCCACCGCAAAGACGTGCTCTCCCGCGGCGGGTAGCTCCATTTTCGATGCGCGCTTGCAAGGCTCGGTAAACGAAGGCTGGAACGGCTGCTCAAGCGACTCGATTATTACTTCCCTCCTCCTTGAAACAAAACATGTGTACGCTTTTGGTGTGACTCCTCTTGGTCCCCTCCTAAGATCGTGTCAACAACCTCTTCTCAGTGAGACACCGTGTGGACTGTGGAATAAGCTGTGGAAAACAGTTCATGCAAATAACCATTAGCGTGACGTCAGCTAGAGGAGGGAAGGTTCGAGGGTTGGAAGATGTAGTGCCTTTTATCGAAGTGATACGATGTTACATTATAGGCAACCTTACTGAAGTCTATGAATCATCACAATGGTTCTGATAGATGAACTTATGAGCAATTATTGAACCATACCGGGAAGATGATATTCAGCCCAGTGAATATGTTTTCCAGCAGACGAGTCCCCTCTTCAAATGGCTGTTAAAACGCAATGTAAGCATTCATAGGACTCGCAATCTCTGCTTATGGCTATTTTATTTCACACTTCCACTAGTTCCAGAGTGTACCTGCTTAAAGAAATCTATAGCCTACCTTGTAGTATAACGCTTAATTTTAGAAACAGTCACCTTCTGAGTATTGTTTTAAAAATAGGCCTATTATATTCACGAAGTTAATGTTGAGATTGGCCAAGGTAGCCTCTTAGTCTTTCATAAAGGTTATACATGGGTTATGGTTTTGCAGCATCTCCGATAAGTCGTCAAATGCACTAAGCAGTATTGGCTCAGTCTCTTTAACTGGTATTTTCCATGTATCTGTGATAGGCTACAGACTGCCTAACCTTACAGGCAAGGCACATATCTAGTATTCATGTGGACTGACCATTTGGAGTGAATTGAGGCTACAGTCTTATCTACCACTGGCCGCTATCAAAACCTCAACCAGACGAATAATGCTCTTGGCCTGACTGGAGCAGTAGGTTGAGGATATGTAGGTCATATTAGTTGGTCGGTAAACCCACTGGCATTTCCTAAAGCGCGTTTATTTCTGCCATCTGAATCCTGACGGGCACCAGCTGGTTTAGCACTTGGCAATACGGCCTCCGTCGCAGCTTGGCGCATGAACACCTTGGGGCAATGTCCCTCCGATTAATTTCATACTGCGCGATGCACGTTCTACATATTCTATGGGGACAATATTGCCTGAATATCGTCAAACTATGCAATACAATCTGCTTAGTCTTTATAAAGACTAGTCGCCTATTTGTTAAACCTTGTCTGGACCGTTCACGCACTATCCTATCCACCATACACGCACGCAAAACCAAACAGTGCCTACAACATTTGGTTATTTGTCAAAAGCCAAGTCTGTCTAGGATTTGTATGCCTGGACTCTGGATATGTGTTTGAATAGTCAGAGGATGGAAAATAACCAACGGCACGAAGAAGAACAATCCAGTTCTTAATAAAATTCAGCACTTTAGGGGTTAATGTACCACCGACTATTCAGGCGGCAATCCTCAGCCTATTGCAAACAGGCACGACTGCCTTCCCTTATAAGGTAATGCACAGAAAACGGCTGTGAAATATCTGATCAAGTCTCTTTAACGGCCCAAACGACTTTGCATTTTATAGTTGCTCGTAGTAGGGTTGCGGTAAGGATATCAAGTATAGTGATAGAATTTGGAAAATACGCAAACGATGACATTCATAAGCCACGTCTTCCTTCTAGAGAGTCAGAGCTTGACATTCGACGTCGCAGTGCTCCAGTGCAACAGAACAACACGTCTAAAAACTGTACACTCATTGTGAAGGTTACAAAGATTGTAAGCTATAGATCATACACAACTGGTCAAATATAAAATTAAATGAATATATGCTTGCAACATTAATGGAAACCAGTTCATCGAAACGAGTGTTTTCTCTTCACTTCACCTTTGAAATGGGCAAGTCGGTGATTAAAATGGCCCCATCAGCCTACATGTACATTAAATGTGTGCGTTATAACCTTTCATTGGTACGATCGTTCAATGTTTTATGACCAGGAGCAAAACGCAGCCTCTAATGGCGCTGTGGTAGACTATGGTAACACGGTTTCTAAAATGGACACCTCTGAAACTATTTCTTCACCACTCTGCAGCAGGGTACTAAGCTCACGTGTATTGAGGTTTGACAGAACACAATGCACGTGCTTCTGTCACAACACTTTCACAGTGACTAAACATACAGTCTCACAAGGGGATAGCCGCCAAATAACAACAGCCCATCGTCCTCAGTCAGCATTTTGCCACATCAAAGTTGTCGATTTTCTAATGTCTTTTCTGAGACAGCAGGTAACAAAGCACGGTAAAATGTACC
The DNA here is from genome assembly GCF_963854185.1 of Sardina pilchardus. Lineage (NCBI taxonomy): Eukaryota > Metazoa > Chordata > Actinopteri > Clupeiformes > Clupeidae > Sardina > Sardina pilchardus. The sequence continues at coordinate 48,538,268 of NC_084994.1, forward strand.
ATTTGGATGATAAATGAGGATTATTTTCAATAGAGGATTGACAAGGTGCATAGAGTGGTGAAGAAATTTTGGGTTTTAGACGACAAGTGAAAAATCTGTTTGTCATAGGTCACATAAGCCTTGAGTCCTCGATACAGTTTGAGTATAATCTGAAGGGTAGAGGGGACATAACCTGTTTTCCATATCAAGACCACGGCTACCTGTTGGTCTTCCCCTTCTCTAAACCAACACATTTGCCTTAACTCTTTATCATAGGAATTAGTAAAGGGAGCCAATACGTCTGCTCACAATATTTCATTTTCATTAATGATCACATTCCGTTCAGTAAAGACGGCGTATGCAATGATAATTTGGATAGCCTATTTATGATGAAGACAATCTTCCGCTGTCGTTTTCAAGAGTTGGTAAAATATCTTCAAAGGCAATGGTGCCTGTGTTCCTCATATGACTTCCGATACCGTGATCTGGGGAAGATGTAGTCAAGCCAACAATATTTATTAAACTTTCTGTTCAGCCCGAAACTGTTCCACCTAACCACATCGGCAAAATCCACTTGTCCACTTACGCACGAACGGTTTTAGGTATAACATCCATGCATGCGCACTCACAGTATTAGATCGGTTGAGAAATTCCAGCCACTTCGAGAAACACTCTCCCTACAACTGCTAAAGAAAGCTTTCTTATAACATTTCATACAGTTTGTTTGTTTATATTTTAGGCTGGTTCATTATAGGCTAGAGCAACTAAAATACTTCCTAACCAGTGAGAGAAACACCACCAGTTAGAGGCAGGATATTTGTTTTGTGAGGTTCTGTGAGATTGTTGTATTTGAGATGCTGATGATATCACAATTGTTGCATATAACACAAATTGAAACACTATACTGAGAAAAGTATTGATAATTACAATTTTAATTGGTTGACAGGAGATGTAGTCATGCATTCACATTCACTGATTTTGTGATTCTTGAGCAGTAGTCAACAGGAAAATTGCAGGAGTATATGAGGTGTGTAAAGGAAATCACTATAAGGCATATACAGATCACACACTCATGAAATGAATTCTCATAAATTGAGTAAAGTTCAAGTTCAAGTGAATCCTAAATTCCTTTGTAAATGATTTTCACGACTCATAAGGAAGAGTGAGGAATTACAGGTCCACAGTGAAATCTTATCCGTAAAATGATTATGGACTGGGTATGAGGAACAGATTTTTTTGGTTAATTTTTTCTAGTGAATTAGGCTACAACCTAACACTGTGGTCAAAGTGTGAAAAGAGGGAGAGTCAAATAGGAACTTTACTGAGTGACCTCAGACATAGTTGGGCATGGGACCGTATGGAGATTCTTTTGTCTTAAGGGGAATCAAATGTAAATGTACCTTAAGGAAAAGTACCGTAATGAAGCAAGTACCACGTCATGCTTATTCACTCACACTCATACTCATATGCTTATTCAACCACAACATGAGTTACTACTGCAGTGAGATTTCCCTTTGATGCCAATCCTCCTCTGATTGACACCCAGCCCCTTGTTCAAATGAGTCTCCCTTGTTTCTGTGTCTGTGTTGATGACCTGCCGCCCCTGCTGCTGATGTCAGTCTCACACCGCTAGTGCAGCTGGTCAGCACTGGAATAGGCAGCTTTAGCACAGGCAGCACTGGTGTTATAACACAGGTAAAGCCCCTAAAACAATACAAAAATGACAAGATGTTGGACACGACGATGAGCCCCACTCAGCTGAAAATGTGTTTTTATGTGTTAGTTTTTTTTATTTTTGTTCTGAAGAGGGAAGAATGTCAGGGCTTCTTTCTAGAGAAGCAAGCTGCTGGCTTCTAAGAAAGCTGAGAGTTCCTTGGGATTTTTAGTGCTGCCTGTTACCTGGAATTACCCTTGTTTTTGTCCCAAATATATTGGACATGTTTACTGGAAATATGAAGCAAGACAGTGAGCTTTGTTCAAACATCAGCATTTATCATTGTCAAGAAATGTGGGTGCTTGTTGGGCTTGCTGGTTCTTAGAATTTGGTTTATTTGCTTAGGCAGTAGTCTTATCTGCTCTGCCTGTGGAAAACATTCAGACTGAACAGAGATTTTTTTAAAAGGATTCTTCAGATAAAATCTTGTTTTATAAATCTATAACATAATATCCTGAAGTGTTTAGATTTGCTGAAAATCTCTGCCTACCGCAGGCTACTGTATTATCTTAACATGTATGAATGATGTATGAATCATAACGGCAATGGCTATTTGTCAACCAGCCAAAGAGGATAGCTATGGTTGTTTCACTGTGTTTAGTCGGGGAGAGAGAAAGAGACAGAGAGAGAGACCGACAGAGAGAGAGAGAGAGACAGAGAGAGAGTAATGCGGGGTGAGAGTGATCAGTGCAGGTCTCTCTGTGGATCTTCTGTGCGTCAGTGCGGCTGATCTGGAAGTGGCGTGAGCGTAAAGGCACTGGGCTCCCTGTGACTCAGCAGCTTCATCTGGAGGCTATCTCAGTGCTCAGGGTCCATCAGTGGCAGCGAGGGCTCATGACTATTGAACAATGGCCACGGGCACTGATGACTCACCGTGGAAAATTCTGCTTTATTTCCCACTCCCTCGTACAAATGCACACTCTCATGCACTTTATCTGTCTCTCTCTTTCTCTTTCTCTCTCTCTATTTATCTCCCTCCCTCTATCTCTCTCTCTCTCTCTCTTTCTCCCTCTCTCTCAGTGCTTTGTTGCCGACTCAGCTCGATCTCCTCCTCTTCAAAGGTTAATTATTGTGACTATTGACAGCGCTTTGGGCTTATTTGTGCTTCCTCTTGACGTCTGCTCTCTTTCAGCTCCATATTTAATCGATTTCCCAGTAAAAACGTGGACGTGCCCTGGTGAAATTCCACCCTCTCGGCTTAGCTTACATCCAAGTGGGCTACAATGGACCTGGAGAATAAATTACATTAGCTGACTTGTAATTCAAAAGATGGACTTTGGGTCCAACGTGCATTTTTCTTCAGTGTCCAATGATGAAGGCCATTCAGTGCAATTCGTTTACTGTGTTATCATATTGTATTTGTAACATCAAATCAAAAGCATTCATTCAAGAGGCGCTAGAAGGACCTGTTTGTCAATGTAACACAACAATGTCGCAATGATCAGCGATTTCCTTTACACTGCGATTTCCACTTAAATTGGGGGAGACAGAAACTCAAGAGTAAAGGTGAAAGGACTGTGGAGTTAGTGGACTATAGAGTCAGAAGACTTGCAGAGAAGAACACTGTAGAGTTAGTAGACTGTAGAGTTAGAACATTGTAGAGTTAGAAGACTGTAGAGTTACAACACTGTAGAGTTAAAACATTGTAGTTAGAACATTGTAGAGTTAGAAGACTGTAGAGTTACAACACTGTAGAGTTAAAACATTGTAGTTAGCACATTGTAGAGTTAGAAGACTGTAGAGTTACAACACTGTAGAGTTAAAACATTGTAGTTAGAACATTGTAGAGTTAGAAGACTGTAGAGATACAACATTGTAGGGTTAGAAGACTAGAGTTAGAACACTGTAGAATTAGAACACTAGCTCCAGACAAACTGAAGGGGAAGTAAGAGAAATGCCCATCTGCTCCACGTGCCACCCAAGCGCAGCAGCACTCCCAGCCCCCGTAGCTACGAGTGCCATGGAGCCCCATGCTCAGTGTCACAGGCTCAGTGGGAGTGGGAGACAGAGAGAGAGAGAGAGAGAGAGAGAAGGAGAAAGTGTAGGGCGGAGAGAGAGAGAGAAGGAGAAAGTGTAGGGCGGAGAGAGAGAGCGAGAGTGAGTGGGGGTCTGGCTGAAATGTTAAGAGTGGCCTCCAGCCATGCTGACAGAGCACGGCGGGGGGTGATTAGGCATCGCCGCGGCGATGGTGGGTGTGACGCGGGCAGAAATAGCCGGGGATTATTAGCCAACACCGTGATTAGTATCCGGCTCAATAACAAGCTTTTTATCGGCGAGGGGAAATGTACACAGGATGGATGCCCTCAGGCCTGGATTTTCAACTCCACGGAGTCTTGCCAAGCCAGCTGCCATGTTGTTGTTGTTACCAATGTGTCTGAAACTCACCACTCGTGTTTGTCATGATTATGCTTGCATGAGAACTAGATCCTTGGACGCAAATGCAAATGCAGGCGTACAATACACACACACACACACACACACACACACACACACACACACACACACACACACACACACAAATACAGACACATAGGCACACACACACACACACACACTCACACAAATACAGACACATAGACCCACACACACACACACACACACACACACACACACAGATACAAACACAAACATACACATAAGCACGCATGCACACACACTCTCTCACACACACACACACACACACACACACACACACATACACAACACAGAGAGACAGAGATAATTTGTGTGGCCTGTGTATTAGCTAAAATAACTGTTGACAGAGCAGTGAGTGAATTGTGTGTGCGGGGAGATGAATGGCCATTGTGCGCCGGCATTTTCTGGATCATTGCTCAGAAATGGACGTGCGGGTGTCATTGTCATCGCTGGAGTGGCGCAAAGCTCAGGCTCTTTCAGTGCCCCGCCGGAGCTGACCAGCACACACACTTTCTCACACACACATGCGAACACACACTCCCTATGCGCGCACAGACACATGCTTGTGCCCACAGATACACACATGCACATATACAGACACACACACACACACACACACACACAAATAAGCAAACTCAGTCACACACACACACACACACACATGCGCAGACACACACAGAATGTCACTGCCTCCTGGGAGCTGCAGTGGGGGATGGGAGGGGAATGAGAGAGGGATGAAGAGAAAGGGAGGGATAGCGAGAGAAGCAGAGGATGAGAAGCAGAGAGAGAGAAAGAGAGAGAGAGATGGAAAGAAATAAAAGCGACAGGGAGAAAGAGGAGAAGGGGAGGATGAGAAAGAGGGAGAGGAGAGAGAGGGAGGAAGAGAGAGAGAGGGAGAGAGAGAGAGAGGGAGAGGGAGGAGGTCGATAGACAGACTGCCAGGCTCGTGGGGAGGCGGTGGAATTTTGCAGGTTGCCACGGCGAGCCTGTCAATACCATATTGAGCACTTTGCAGTCACTGCAGAGAGCGCACACACACACACACACACACACACACACACACACACACACACTCATACAGACTAATGCAGCAGAAACAGGGCATAGAATGGTCTTTAAATACACTGTGTGCCATAGACAATCATGTAGGTTGAGAGAACTTGTCCCTGCGTTTGACTTTGTCTCTATGACTATTTCGTTTTTTGTATACACGCACATGCCATACCAGTTCATGTACGCAAGAGAAAGACAAACATACACATACATAATGTGAATGTATGTGGAGTGTATGTCTGTGTGTTCATGTTGTGTGTGTGTATGTTCATATGTCTGTCTGTCTGTGTGTGTGTGTGTGTGTGCATGTATTTGTGTGTGCATGTATGTTCATG
>NC_084994.1:48548763-48551263 GCF_963854185.1 Sardina pilchardus
AAAGAAAACACAGAGGGAAGGAGAGAAGCAAGAGACACACGTAAACACAGACTGACCAGTCGTCTGACTCACGCTGCTCTCCCTCTGCAAAAACAACCTGTGGCCAGGCGGAGGGACTGAGGCAGAGCGATGGTGCACCACATGTTGAAGTGTGGGGATTTAAGAGGGCCATAAACGCCCGAGTCACACCGCCTCATTGGCTGGCCTCGTCCGTCGTCATGGAAACCATCTCGCCTACCTCTCTGCCACACCCTGTCACTCTCTCTCTCTCCCCACTACTATCGTAATTAGATTAAACGACTGGCCACAGTGCAAACAAGCTGGATGGGCTGAAGAGGCACGCAGGTAACAGACACCGTTGAGCTCCCCTCCGCCCTCCAGGAGAGAGGACACACACACACACACACACACACACACTGGATGGGGAAGGGTGAGTAGGAATCAGGTGTGCTAGCAGTAGATGCTAATGTTGCTAACCCCCACCATCACCCTCAATCAACTCTCCTCTCCTCTCTTCCTCTTTTCTTTTCCTTTGCTCTCTCTCTCTCTGGCGTTTCCTTTCCTCTCCGCTTTCTCTTTCTCTCTTTTATCTCCTCTCCTCTCCCTCCTCTCTCCTCTCCTCTTTTCCTACACTCTCTTCCCTTCTCTCCTCTCTATCTCCCTCTTTTCCTCTCCTCTCCCTCTTTTCCTCTCCTCTCCCTCCCTCCCCCTCCCCCTCCCCCTCTCCTCTCGTGGCCTTCGCTGCAGGCATCCCAATACATCAGCGTGTCATCTGGAGTTTGAGGCAGGGCAGTGAAAAATGGACGTGTCCCAGCGCCGTGCCCAGAGCCCTCACAGCCAGCGCGGGCTGCGGAGCAACACACACACACACACACACACACACCACACATGATAGATAGTGCAGGGGAGACGGCTCTCAGTGCAGCCCAAGGCCTCCACACCCAACCAGCTCAGAGGCCTGAACACCAGTTGCGAGTTGTTTCTGGGGTTATTTATTGTCAAAGAAACGTACTGCTTTAAACTCAATATTACTGTAAAGGTAAAGTTTCATTTTGCAGGAGAATTGAGGCGTTTTGTCCATTGTGTGTGTGTTTTTGGATTTGTGTGTAGAGTTCTGAGAGTATGAGGCATGCTTTCAGAAAATGTGTGCAAACAATCGAGAAAAACTGTAAGCACAATATGGTAACCAAAAGGGTGTCGCCTGAAAATGGATCAGTGAAAAGATCTTCTCACACATCTGTCAGACTCAACCAGCACAAAGGGCTGAACACCATGTGCCCGTTGTTTAGGGTTTTTATTATTGCCAAAGAAACGTACTGCATAGACTCAATATCAAGTTCAATATGATGACTAAAAGGGTTCACCCTGAAACTGGATCAATGAAAGATCTTCTCACACATCTGTCTCACCCCTTTTCTAAACAATGGCTGGAGGCTACGCGCTCTCGGGGTATAGCGGCGGTTTTAATCTCTTCGCCAGCGCGAGGAGCTGCCTGTGGAGATGACGCATGGCGTTGGTGGAGACGGTGCGTCATCGCTGCACCTCCGCGGTGACGGTGACAGAACAAACAGCCCCTCGGTGCCCGCGCTGCTCCTCCGGGGAAACACTGAGTCATCCTGCCAGCGCCGCAACGAAGATCCGCGCACACCGCCGACTGCCTGCCCCACCACCACCACCACCTACACCACCAGCACCACCTCCACCACCACCACCACCTCCACCACGATGGCCATGAGTTTCATCTCCACCTGACATCATTTGGGGCCGTGTGCATATGACCCGTATCAGCCAGTGAGTGCTGGAGGTGTTACTGTATGTCTGACGCTAGCGCGGCACACACACGCACACACACATGCACACACACACACACGCACACACACATGCACACACACACACACACACACACACACACACACACACACACACACACACACACACACACACACACACACACACACACACACACACACAGGCACAGGTACAGGCATATTGTTTTTATGGACAAATTACACATTGAAATGTGTCTATCATTTTAGAGAACCCTGCAGAGTCACATTGTAATGTGTGAGTGTGTGTACAGTATGTGTGTGTATGTGTGGGTGTGTGTGCATTTGTCCATCACTATGTCTCGCTTCAGATAACTGTAAGCAGTCACGTAAAAATGCAAATTCTCCACATGTTTAAACATTCCAGGTTGACCGTGACATCTCTAGTACAACTTGTTTGTCAGGATTTGTTTCAAAGCACAGGCCGTAGGCATAGTCCATATAGCTTTCAATCCTAGTAAATAATGGCATAGCCTTTAGCAACATAAATGTCAGTGGGCTGTTCTTTGCTTCTGAAGGCATGCAGTACTTTCTATGTGTAGAAAATATATACATATTTTCACATGTACATATACATATTTTCTATGATGATTCTATTATGTATTTTTGCCATTTAGGATTCTTTTGGGATTTGTGAGAAAATCCATATAATCGATTAAGGTATATACCAAGAC